>NC_091167.1:8917774-9057774 GCF_040958095.1 Procambarus clarkii
TACTGTCACACAAGCAACAGACAGCCCCCACAGTACTGTCACACAAGCAGACAGCCCCCACAGTACTGTCACACAAGCAACAGACAGCCCCCACAGTACTGTCACAAGCAACAGACAGCCCCCACGTACTGTCACACAAGCAACAGACAGCCCCACAGTACTGTCACACAAGCAACAGACAGCCCCCCAGTACTGTCACTCAAGCAACAGACAGCCCCCACAGTACTGTCACACAAGCACAGACAGCCCCCACAGTAGTCACACAAGCAACAGCCCCCACAGTACTCACACAAGCAACAGACAGCCCCCACAGTAGTCACACAAGCAACAGACAGCCCCCACAGTACTGTCACACAAGCACAGACAGCCCCCACAGTACTGTCACACAAGCAACAGACAGCCCCCACAGTACTGTCACACAAGCAACAGACAGCCCCCCACAGTACTGTCACAACAAGCAACAGACAGCCCCCACAGTACTGTCACACAAGCAACAGACAGCCCCCACAGTACTGTCACACAAGCACAGACAGCCCCCACAGTACTGTCACACAAGCAACAGACAGCCCCCACAGTACTGTCACACAAGCAGACAGCCCCCACAGTACTGTCACAAGCAACAGACAGCCCCCACAGTACTGTCACACAAGCAACAGACAGCCCCCACAGTACTGTCACACAAGCAACAGACAGCCCCCCCACAGTACTGTCACACAACAGACAGCCCCCACAGTACTGTCACACAAGCAACAGACAGCCCCCACAGTACTGTCACTCAAGCAACAGACAGCCCCCACAGTACTGTCACACAAGCAACAGACAGCCCCCACAGTACTGTCACACAAGCAACAGACAGCCCCCACAGTACTGTCACACAAGCAACAGACAGCCCCCACAGTACTGTCACACAAGCAACAGACAGCCCCACAGTACTGTCACACAAGCAACAGACAGCCCCCACAGTACTGTCACACAAGCAACAGACAGCCCCCCCACATACTCACACAAGCACAGACAGCCCCCACAGTACTGTCACACAAGCAACAGACAGCCCCCACAGTACTGTCACACAAGCAACAGACAGCCCCCCACAGTAGTCACACAAGCAACAGACAGCCCCCACAGTACTGTCACACAAGCAACAGACAGCCCCCAGTACTGTCACTCAAGCAACAGACAGCCCCCACAGTACTGTCACACAAGCAACAGACAGCCCCCACAGTACTGTCACACAAGCAACAGACAGCCCCCACAGTACTGTCACACAAGCACGACAGCCCCCACAGTACTGTCACACAAGCAACAGACAGCCCCCACAGTACTGTCACACAAGCAACAGACAGCCCCACAGTACTGTCACTCAAGCAACAGACAGCCCCCACAGTACTGTCACACAAGCACAGACAGCCCCCCAGTAGTCACAAAGCAACAGACAGCCCCCAGTACTGTCACACAAGCAACAGACAGCCCCCACAGTACTGTCACACAAGCAACAGACAGCCCCCCAGTACTGTCACACAAGCAACAGACAGCCCCCACAGTACTGTCACACAAGCACAGACAGCCCCCACAGTACTGTCACTCAAGCAACAGACAGCCCCCACAGTAGTCACACAAGCAACAGACAGCCCCACAGTAGTCACACAAGCACAGACAGCCCCCACAGTACTGTCACTCAAGCAACAGACAGCCCCACAGTACTGTCACACAAGCTACAGACAGCCCCCACGTACTGTCACAAGCAACAGACAGCCCCCGTACTGTCACACAAGCAACAGACAGCCCCCACAGTACTGTCACAAGCAACAGACAGCCCCCACAGTACTGTCACTCAAGCAACAGACAGCCCACAGTACTGTCACACAAGCAACAGACAGCCCCCACAGTACTGTCACACAAGCAACAGACAGCCCCACAGTACTGTCACAAGCAACAGACAGCCCCCACAGTACTGTCACACAAGCAACAGACAGCCCCCACAGTACTGTCACTCAAGCAACAGACAGCCCCCACAGTACTGTCACAAGCAACACAGACAGCCCCCACAGTACTGTCACACAAGCAACAGACAGCCCCCACAGTACTGTCACTCAAGCAACAGACAGCCCCCACAGTACTGTCACAAGCAACAGACAGCCCCCACAGTACTGTCACTCAAGCAACAGACAGCCCCACAGTACTGTCACACAAGCAACAGACAGCCCCCACAGTACTGTCACACAAGCAAGACAGCCCCCACAGTACTGTCACACAAGCAACAGACAGCCCCCACAGTACTGTCACTCAAGCAACAGACAGCCCCCACAGTACTGTCACACAAGCAACAGACAGCCCCCACAGTACTGTCACACAAGCAACAGACAGCCCCCACAGTACTGTCACACAAGCAACAGACAGCCCCCACAGTACTGTCACACAACAACAGCCCCCACAGTACTGTCACACAAGCACAGACAGCCCCACAGTACTGTCACCACAAGCAACAGACAGCCCCCACAGTACTGTCACACAAGCAACAGACAGCCCCCACAGTACTGTCACACAAGCAACAGACAGCCCCCACAGTACTGTCACACAAGCAACAGACAGCCCCCACAGTACTGTCACACAAGCAACAGACAGCCCCCACAGTACTGTCACACAAGCAACAGACAGCCCCCACAGTACTGTCACACAAGCACAGACAGCCCCCACAGTACTGTCACACAAGCACAGACAGCCCCCACAGTACTGTCACAAAGCAACAGACAGCCCCCACAGTACTGTCACACAAGCAACAGACAGCCCCACAGTACTGTCACACAAGCAACAGACAGCCCCCACAGTACTGTCACACAAGCAACAGACAGCCCCACAGTACTGTCACACAAGCAACAGACAGCCCCCACAGTACTGTCACACAAGCACAGACAGCCCCCACAGTACTGTCACACAAGCAACAGACAGCCCCCACAGTACTGTCACACAAGCAACAGACAGCCCCCACAGTACTGTCACACAAGCAACAGACAGCCCCCACAGTACTGTCACACAAGCAACAGACAGCCCCCACAGTACTGTCACACAAGCAACAGACAGCCCCCACAGTACTGTCACACAAGCAACAGACAGCCCCCACAGTACTGTCACACAAGCAACAGACAGCCCCCCACAGTACTGTCACACAAGCAACAGACAGCCCCCACAGTACTGTCACACAAGCAACAGACAGCCCCCCCACAGTACTGTCACACAAGCAACAGACAGCCCCCACAGTACTGTCACAAGCAACAGACAGCCCCCACAGTACTGTCACACAAGCACAGACAGCCCCCACAGTACTGTCACACAAGCAACAGACAGCCCCCCAGTACTGTCACACAAGCAACAGACAGCCCCCACAGTACTGTCACACAAGCAACAGACAGCCCCCCAGTACTGTCACACAAGCACAGACAGCCCCCACAGTACTGTCACACAAGCACAGACAGCCCCCACAGTACTGTCACTCAAGCAACAGACAGCCCCCACAGTAGTCACACAAGCAACAGACAGCCCCCACAGTACTGTCACTCAAGCACAGACAGCCCCCCACACTGTCACACAAGCAACAGACAGCCCCCACGTAGTCACACAACAACAGACAGCCCCCACAGTACTGTCACTCAAGCAACAGACAGCCCCCACAGTACTGTCACACAAGCAACAGACAGCCCCCACAGTACTGTCACACAAGCAACAGACAGCCCCACAGTAGTCACACAAGCAACAGACAGCCCCCACAGTACTGTCACCAAGCAACAGACAGCCCCCACAGTACTGTCACACAAGCAACAGACAGCCCCCACAGTACTGTCACACAAGCAACAGACAGCCCCCCAGTACTGTCACACAAGCACAGACAGCCCCACAGTACTGTCACACAAGCAACAGACAGCCCCCACAGTACTGTCACACAAGCAACAGACAGCCCCACAGTACTGTCACACAAGCAGACAGCCCCCCAGTACTGTCACACAAGCACAGACAGCCCCCACAGTACTGTCACACAAGCAACAGACAGCCCCCACAGTACTGTCACACAAGCACAGACAGCCCCCACAGTACTGTCACACAAGCAACAGACAGCCCCCACAGTACTGTCACACAAGCAACAGACAGCCCCCCACAGTACTGTCACACAAGCAACAGACAGCCCCCCACAGTACTGTCACACAAGCACAGACAGCCCCCACAGTACTGTCACACAAGCAACAGACAGCCCCCACAGTACTGTCACACAAGCACAGACAGCCCCCCACAGTACTGTCACACAAGCACAGACAGCCCCCACAGTACTGTCACACAAGCAACAGACAGCCCCCACAGTACTGTCACACAAGCACAGACAGCCCCCACAGTACTGTCACACAAGCAACAGACAGCCCCCCCAGTACTGTCACTCAAGCAACAGACAGCCCCCACAGTACTGTCACACAAGCAACAGACAGCCCCCAGTACTGTCACACAAGCAACAGACAGCCCCCACAGTACTGTCACACAAGCACAGACAGCCCCCACAGTACTGTCACTCAAGCAACAGACAGCCCCCACCGTAGTCACACAAGCAACAGACAGCCCCCACAGTAGTCACACAAGCAACAGACAGCCCCCACAGTACTGTCACTCAAGCACAGACAGCCCCACAGTACTGTCACACAAGCAACAGACAGCCCCCACCGTAATCACAAGAACAGACAGCCCCCACAGTACTGTCACTCAAGCAACAGACAGCCCCCACAGTACTGTCACACAAGCCAGACAGCCCCACAGTAGTCACACAAGCAACAGACAGCCCCCACAGTAGTCACACAAGCAACAGACAGCCCCCACAGTACTGTCACTCAAGCAACAGACAGCCCCCACAGTACTGTCACACAAGCAACAGACAGCCCCCACAGTACTGTCACACAAGCAACAGACAGCCCCCACAGTACTGTCACTCAAGCAACAGACAGCCCCCACAGTACTGTCACACAAGCACAGACAGCCCCCACAGTAGTACACAAGCACAGACAGCCCCACAGTAGTCACACAAGCAACAGACAGCCCCCACAGTACTGTCACTCAAGCAACAGACAGCCCCCACAGTACTGTCACACAAGCTACACAGCAGCCCCACAGTACTGTCACTCAAGCTACAGACAGCCCCACAGTACTGTCACTCAAGCACAGACAGCCCCCACCGTAGTCACACAAGCAACAGACAGCCCCCACAGTAGTCACACAAGCAACAGACAGCCCCCACAGTACTGTCACTCAAGCAACAGACAGCCCCCACAGTACTGTCACACAAGCTACAGACAGCCCCCACAGTACTGTCACTCAAGCAACAGACAGCCCCCACAGTACTGTCACTCAAGCAACAGACAGCCCCCACAGTACTGTCACACAAGCTACAGACAGCCCCCACAGTACTGTCACTCAAGCAACAGACAGCTCCCACCGTACGTCACACAAGCACAGACAGCCCCCACAGTACTGTCACTCAAGCAACAGACAGCCACCACAGTACTGTCACTCAAGCAACAGACAGCCCCCACAGTACTGTCACACAAGCTACAGACAGCCCCCACAGTAGTCACACAGCAACAGACAGCCCCCACAGTACTGTCACACAAGCTACAGACAGCCCCCACAGTAGTCACACAAGCAACAGACAGCCCCCACAGTAGTCACTCAAGCAACAGACAGCCCCCACAGTAGTCACACAAGCAACAGACAGCCCCACAGTACTGTCACTCAAGCACCAGACAGCCCCCACAGTACTGTCACACAAGCTACAGACAGCCCCCACAGTACTGTCACTCAAGCAACAGACAGCCCCCACAGTAGTCACACAAGCAACAGACAGCCCCCACAGTACTGTCACTCAAGCAACAGACAGCCCCCACAGTACTGTCACACAAGCTACAGACAGCCCCACAGTACTGTCACTCAAGCACAGACAGCCCCCACAGTACTGTCACACAAGCTACAGACAGGCCCCACAGTAGTCACACAAGCAACAGACAGCCCCCACAGTACTGTCACACAAGCAACCGACAGCCCCCACAGTAACTGTCAGCACAAGCTTACAGACAGCCCCCACAGTATCACACAAGCAACAGACAGCCCCCACCGTAGTCACACAAGCTACAGACAGCCCCCACAGTACTGTCACTCAAGGCTATAGACAGCCCCCACAATACGTCACCAAGCAACAGACAGCCCCCCAACAGTACTGTCACACAAGCAACAGACAGCCCCCAACAGTACTGTCACACAAGGAAACAGACAGCCCCCACAGTACTGGTCACACAAGCTATAGACAGCCCCACAATAGTCACACAAGCACAGACAGCCCCCCACAAGTACTGTCACACAAGCAACAGACAGCCCCCACAGTACTGTCACAGCAAGCAACAGACAGCCCCCACAGTACTGTCACACACAAGCACGAACAGCCCCCACAGTACTGTCACACAAGCAACAGACAGCCCCACAGTACTGTCACACAAGCAACAGACAGCCCCCACAGTACTGTCACACAAGCACTAGACAGCCCCACAGTACTGTCACAGCAAGCAGGACAGACCAGCCCCCCACAGTACTGTCACACAAGCAACAGACAGCCCCCAACAGTACTGTCACACAGCAACAGAAACAGCCCCCCCCACAGTACTGTCACACAAGCACCAGACAAGCCCCCACACTACTGTCACACAAGCAACAGACAGCCCCCACAGTACTGTCACACAAGCACCAGACAGGCCCCCCACAGTACTTTCACACAAAGCACAGACAGCCACCCACAGTACTGTCACACAAGCAAACAGACAGCCCCCCCCACAGTACTGTCACACAAGCACAGACATCCCCCACAGTACTGTCAATCAAGCAACAGACAGCCCCCACAGTACTGTCACACAAGCTACAGACAGGCCCCCACAGTAGTCACACAGCAACAGACAGCCAACCCCCGGGGCTGTCACTCAAGCAACAGACAGCCCCCAACAGTACTGTCACACAAGCTACAGACAGCCCCCCACCGTACTGTCACTCAAGCAGCAGACAGCCCCCAAATTACTGGTCACACAAGCTTCAGACAGCCCCACAGTACTGGTCACTCAGCATCAGACAGCCCCCACCGTAGTCACACAAGCAACAGACAGCCCCCACAGATAATGTCACCTCAAGCACCAGACAGCCCCACAGCAGACTGTCCACACAAGCAACAGACAGAGTCCATCGTAGTCACCAACCAACAGAGAGCCCGCCACAGTACTGTCACTCAGCAACAGACAGCCCCCACAGTACTGTCACACAAGCTACAGACAGCCCCCCACAGTAGTCACACAAGCAACAGACAGCCCCACAGTAGTCACACAAGCAACAGACAGCCCCCACAGTACTGTCATCCAAGCAACCAGACAGCCCCCACAGTACTCTCACACAAGCAACAGACAGCCCCCACAGTACTATGTCACAACAGCAACAGACAGCCCCCCACAGTACTGTCACACAAGCACTAGACAGCCCCCCACAGTACTGTCACACAAGCAACAGACAGCCCCCCACAGTACTGTCACACAAGCAACAGACAGCCTCCCACAGTACTGTCACACAAGCAACAGACAGCCCCCCCCACAGTACTGTCACACAAGCACCAGACAGCCCCCCACAGTACTGTCACACAAGCAACAGACAGCCCCCACAAGTACTGTCACACAAGCAACAGACAGCCCCCACAGTACTGTCACACAAGCAACAGAGAGCCCCCACCACAGTACTGTCACACAAGCACCAGACAGCCCCCCCACAGTACTGTCACACAAGCAACAGACAGCCCCCCACAGTACTGTCACACAAGCACCAGACAGCCCCCCACAGTACTGTCACACCAAGCAACAGACAGCCCCCACAGTACTGTCACACACAAGCAACAGACA
Organism: Procambarus clarkii; assembly: GCF_040958095.1. NCBI lineage: Eukaryota > Metazoa > Arthropoda > Malacostraca > Decapoda > Cambaridae > Procambarus > Procambarus clarkii. Next base: position 8,925,724 of record NC_091167.1, read on the forward strand.
GCCCCCCCACAGTACTGTCACACAAGCAACAGACATCCCCCCACAGTACTGTCACTCAAGCAACAGACAGCCCCCAGTACTGTCACACAAGCTACAGACAGCCCCCACAGTAGTCACACAAGCAACAGACCCCACCCCCGGGGCTGTCACTCAAGCAACAGACAGCCCCCACAGTACTGTCACACAAGCAACAGACAGCCCCCCACAGTGTCACACAAGCACAGACAGCCCCCACAGTACTGTCACCAAGCACAGACAGCCCCCCACAGTACTGTCACACAAGCAACAGACAGCCCCCACCGTAGTCACACAAGCAACAGACAGCCCCCACAGTAGTCACACAAGTACAGACAGCCCCCACAGTACTGTCACTCAAGCAACAGACAGCCCCCGTACTGTCACACAAGCAACAGACAGCCCCCACAGTAATCACACAAGCAACAGACAGCCCCCACAGTACTGTCACTCAAGCAACAGACAGCCCCACAGTACTGTCACACAAGCACAGACAGCCCCCAGTAGTCACACAAGCAAGACAGCCCCCACAGTACACACTCAAGCAACAGACAGCCCCCACAGTACTGTCACTCAAGCTTCAGACAGCCCCCACAGTAGTCACACAAGCAACAGACAGCCTCCACAGTAGTCGACACAAGCAACAGACAGCCCCCACAGTACTGTCACTCAAGCAACAGACAGCCCCCACAGTACTGTCACTCAAGCAACAGACAGCCCCCACAGTACTGTCACTCAAGCAACAGACAGCCCCCACAGTACTGTCACACAAGCTACAGACAGCCCCCACAGTAGTGACACAAGCTACAGACAGCCTCCACAGTAGTCACACAAGCAACAGACAGCCCCCACAGTTCTGTCACTCAAGCAACAGACAGCCCCCACAGTACTGTCACACAAGCTACAGACAGCCCCCACAGTACTGTCACTCAAGCTACAGACAGCCCCCACAGTACTGTCACTCAAGCAACAGACAGCCCCCACCGTAGTCACCACAAGCAACAGACAGCCCCCACAGTAGTCACACAAGCAACAGACAGCCCCCACAGTACTGTCACTCAAGCAAACAGACAGCCCCCACAGTACTGTCACACACAAGCTACAGACAGCGCCCCACAGTACTGTCACTCAAGCAAACAGACAGCCCCCACAGTACTGTCACTCAAGCAAACAGACAGCCCCCACAGTACTGTCACACAAGCTACAGACAGCCCCCACAGTACTGTCACTCAAGCAACAGACAGCCCCCACCGTAGTCACAACAAGCAACAGACAGCCCCCACAGTACTGTCACTCAAGCAACAGACAGCCACCACAGTACTGTCACTTCAAGCAACAGACAGCCCCCACAGTACTGTCACACAAGCTACAGACAGCCCCCACAGTAGTCACACACAGCAACAGACAGCCCCCACAGTACTGTCACACAAGCTACAGACAGCCCCCACAGTAGTCACACAAGCAACAGACAGCCCCCCACAGTAGTCACACAAGCAACAGACAGCCCCACAGTAGTCACACAAGCAACAGGACAGCCCCCACAGTACTGTCACTCAAGCACCAGACAGCCCCCCACAGTACTGTCACACAAGCTACAGACAGCCCCCACAGTACTGTCACTCAAGCAACAGACAGCCCCCACAGTAGTCACACAAGCAACAGACAGCCCCCACAGTACTGTCACTCAAGCAACAGACAGCCCCCACAGTACTGTCACACAAGCTACAGACAGCCCCCACAGTACTGTCACTCAAGCAACAGACAGCCCCCACAGTACTGTCACACAAGCTACAGACAGGCCCCACAGTAGTCACACAAGCAACAGACAGCCCCCACAGTACTGTCACACAAGCAACAGACAGCCCCCACAGTACTGTCACACAAGCTACAGACAGCCCCCACAGTAGTCACACAAGCAACAGACAGCCCCCACCGTAGTCACACAAGCTACAGACAGCCCCCACAGTACTGTCACTCAAGCTATAGACAGCCCCACAATAGTCCACACAAGCAACAGACAGCCCCCCACAGTACTGTCACACAAGCAACAGACAGCCCCCACAGTACTGTCACACAAGGAACAGACAGCCCCCACAGTACTGTCACACAAGCTATAGACAGCCCCACAATAGTCACACAAGCAACAGACAGCCCCCCACAGTACTGTCACACAAGCAACAGACAGCCCCCCCACAGTACTGTCACACAAGCAACAGACAGCCCCCACAGTACTGTCACACAAGCAACAGACAGCCCCCACAGTACTGTCACACAAGCAACAGACAGCCCCCACACAGTACTGTCACACAAGCAACAGACAGCCCCCCACAGTACTGTCACACAAGCACTAGACAGCCCCCACAGTACTGTCACACAAGCAACAGACAGCCCCCCACAGTACTGTCACACAAGCAACAGACAGCCCCCACAGTACTGTCACACAAGCAACAGACAGCCCCCCCCCACAGTACTGTCACACAAGCACCAGACAGCCCCCCACACTACTGTCACACAAGCAACAGACAGCCCCCACAGTACTGTCACACAAGCACCAGACAGCCCCCCACAGTACTTTCACACAAGCAACAGACAGCCCCCACAGTACTGTCACACAAGCAACAGACAGCCCCCCCCCACAGTACTGTCACACAAGCAACAGACATCCCCCCAACAGTTACTGTCAATCAAGCAACAGACAGCCCCACAGTACTGTCACACAAGCTACAGACAGCCCCCACAGTAGTCACACAAGCAACAGACAGCCAACCCCCGGGGCTGTCACTCAAGCAACAGACAGCCCCCACAGTACTGTCACACAAGCAACAGGACAAGCCCCCACCGTACTGTCACTCAAGCAGCAGACAGCCCCAAATTACTGTCACACAAGCTTCAGACAGCCCCCACAGTACTGTCACTCAAGCAACAGACAGCCCCCACCGTAGTCACACAAGCAACAGACAGCCCCCACAGTACTGTCACTCAAGCACCAGACAGCCCCACAGCACTGTCACACAAGCAACAGACAGAGTCCATCGTAGTCACACAACCAACAGAGAGCCCCCACAGTACTGTCACTCAAGCAACAGACAGCCCCCACAGTACTGTCACACAAGCTACAGACAGCCCCCACAGTAGTCACACAAGCAACAGACAGCCCCCACAGTAGTCACACAAGCAACAGACAGCCCCCACAGTACTGTCATCCAAGCAACAGACAGCCCCCACAGTACTCTCACACAAGCAACAGACAGCCCCCACAGTACTGTCACACAAGCAACAGACAGCCCCCCCACAGTACTGTCACACAAGCACTAGACAGCCCCCACAGTACTGTCACACAAGCAACAGACAGCCCCCCACAGTACTGTCACACAAGCAACAGACAGCCTCCACAGTACTGTCACACAAGCAACAGACAGCCCCCCCCCACAGTACTGTCACACAAGCACCAGACAGCCCCCCACAGTACTGTCACACAAGCAACAGACAGCCCCCCACAGTACTGTCACACAAGCACCAGACAGCCCCCACAGTACTGTCACACAAGCAACAGACAGCCCCCCCACAGTACTGTCACACAAGCACCAGACAGCCCCCCACAGTACTGTCACACAAGCAACAGACAGCCCCCCACAGTACTGTCACACAAGCACCAGACAGCCCCCCACAGTACTGTCACTCAAGCAACAGACAGCCCCCACAGTACTGTCACACAAGCACAGGACAGCCCCCCCACAGTACTGTCACACAAGCAACAGACAGCCCCCCACAGGTACTGTCACTCAAGCAACAGACAGCCCCCCAGTACTGTCACACAAGCTACAGACAGCCCCCACAGTAGTCACACAAGCAACAGACAGCCCACCCCCGGGGCTGTCACTCAAGCAACAGACAGCCCCCACAGTACTGTCACACAAGCAACAGACAGCCCCCCACCGAACTGTCACTCAAGCAGCAGACAGCCCCCACAGTACTGTCACACAAGCTACAGACAGCCCCCACAGTACTGTCACTCAAGCAACAGACAGCCCCCACCGTAGTCACACAAGCAACAGACAGCCCCCACAGTAGTCACACAAGTAACAGACAGCCCCCACAGTACTGTCACTCAAGCAACAGACAGCCCCACAGTACTGTCACACAAGCAACAGACAGCCCCCACCGTAATCACACAAGGAACAGAGAGCCCCCACAGTACTGTCACTCAAGCAACAGACAGCCCCCACAGTACTGTCACACAAGCTTCAGACAGCCCCCACAGTAGTCACACAAGCAACAAACAGCCCCCACAGTAGTCACACAAGCAACAGACAGCCCCCACAGTACTGTCACTCAAGCAACAGACAGCCCCCACAGTACTGTCACTCAAGCAACAGACAGCCCCCACAGTACTGTCACTCAAGCTACAGACAGCCCCCACAGTACTGTCACTCAAGCTACAGACAGCCCCCACAGTACTGTCACTCAAGCAACAGACAGCCCCCACCGTAGTCACACAAGCAACAGACAGCCCCCACAGTAGTCACACAAGCAACAGACAGCCCCCACAGTACTGTCACTCAAGCAACAGACAGCCCCCACAGTACTGTCACACAAGCTACAGACAGCCCCCACAGTACTGTCACTCAAGCAACAGACAGCCCCCACAGTACTGTCACTCAAGCAACAGACAGCCCCCACAGTACTGTCACACAAGCTACAGACAGCCCCCACAGTACTGTCACTCAAGCAACAGACAGCCCCCACCGTAGTCACACAAGCAACAGACAGCCCCCACAGTACTGTCACTCAAGCAACAGACAGCCACCACAGTACTGTCACTCAAGCAACAGACAGCCCCCACAGTACTGTCACACAAGCTACAGACAGCCCCCACAGTAGTCACACAAGCAACAGACAGCCCCCACAGTACTGTCACACAAGCTACAGACAGCCCCCACAGTAGTCACACAAGCAACAGACAGCCCCCCACAGTAGTCACACAAGCAACAGACAGCCCCCACAGTAGTCACACAAGCAACAGACAGCCCCCACAGTACTGTCACTCAAGCACCAGACAGCCCCCACAGTACTGTCACACAAGCTACAGACAGCCCCCACAGTACTGTCACTCAAGCAACAGACAGCCCCCACAGTAGTCACACAAGCAACAGACAGCCCCCACAGTACTGTCACTCAAGCAACAGACAGCCCCCACAGTACTGTCACACAAGCTACAGACAGCCCCCACAGTACTGTCACTCAAGCAACAGACAGCCCCCACAGTACTGTCACACAAGCTACAGACAGGCCCCACAGTAGTCACACAAGCAACAGACAGCCCCCACAGTACTGTCACACAAGCAACAGACAGCCCCCACAGTACTGTCACACAAGCTACAGACAGCCCCCACAGTAGTCACACAAGCAACAGACAGCCCCCACCGTAGTCACACAAGCTACAGACAGCCCCCACAGTACTGTCACTCAAGCTATAGACAGCCCCACAATAGTCACACAAGCAACAGACAGCCCCCCACAGTACTGTCACACAAGCAACAGACAGCCCCCACAGTACTGTCACACAAGGAACAGACAGCCCCCACAGTACTGTCACACAAGCTATAGACAGCCCCACAATAGTCACACAAGCAACAGACAGCCCCCCACAGTACTGTCACACAAGCAACAGACAGCCCCCCACAGTACTGTCACACAAGCAACAGACAGCCCCCACAGTACTGTCACACAAGCAACAGACAGCCCCCACAGTACTGTCACACAAGCAACAGACAGCCCCCACAGTACTGTCACACAAGCAACAGACAGCCCCCCACAGTACTGTCACACAAGCACTAGACAGCCCCCACAGTACTGTCACACAAGCAACAGACAGCCCCCCACAGTACTGTCACACAAGCAACAGACAGCCCCCACAGTACTGTCACACAAGCAACAGACAGCCCCCCCCACAGTACTGTCACACAAGCACCAGACAGCCCCCCACACTACTGTCACACAAGCAACAGACAGCCCCCACAGTACTGTCACACAAGCACCAGACAGCCCCCCACAGTACTTTCACACAAGCAACAGACAGCCCCCACAGTACTGTCACACAAGCAACAGACAGCCCCCCCCACAGTACTGTCACACAAGCAACAGACATCCCCCCACAGTACTGTCAATCAAGCAACAGACAGCCCCCACAGTACTGTCACACAAGCTACAGACAGCCCCCACAGTAGTCACACAAGCAACAGACAGCCAACCCCCGGGGCTGTCACTCAAGCAACAGACAGCCCCCACAGTACTGTCACACAAGCAACAGACAGCCCCCCACCGTACTGTCACTCAAGCAGCAGACAGCCCCCAAATTACTGTCACACAAGCTTCAGACAGCCCCCACAGTACTGTCACTCAAGCAACAGACAGCCCCCACCGTAGTCACACAAGCAACAGACAGCCCCCACAGTACTGTCACTCAAGCACCAGACAGCCCCACAGCACTGTCACACAAGCAACAGACAGAGTCCATCGTAGTCACACAACCAACAGAGAGCCCCCACAGTACTGTCACTCAAGCAACAGACAGCCCCCACAGTACTGTCACACAAGCTACAGACAGCCCCCACAGTAGTCACACAAGCAACAGACAGCCCCCACAGTAGTCACACAAGCAACAGACAGCCCCCACAGTACTGTCATCCAAGCAACAGACAGCCCCCACAGTACTCTCACACAAGCAACAGACAGCCCCCACAGTACTGTCACACAAGCAACAGTCAGCCCCCCCACAGTACTGTCACACAAGCACTAGACAGCCCCCACAGTACTGTCACACAAGCAACAGACAGCCCCCCACAGTACTGTCACACAAGCAACAGACAGCCTCCACAGTACTGTCACACAAGCAACAGACAGCCCCCCCCCACAGTACTGTCACACAAGCACCAGACAGCCCCCCACAGTACTGTCACACAAGCAACAGACAGCCCCCCACAGTACTGTCACACAAGCACCAGACAGCCCCCACAGTACTGTCACACAAGCAACAGACAGCCCCCCCACAGTACTGTCACACAAGCACCAGACAGCCCCCCACAGTACTGTCACACAAGCAACAGACAGCCCCCCACAGTACTGTCACACAAGCACCAGACAGCCCCCCACAGTACTGTCACACAAGCAACAGACAGCCCCCACAGTACTGTCACACAAGCAACAGACAGCCCCCCCACAGTACTGTCACACAAGCAACAGACATCCCCCCACAGTACTGTCACTCAAGCAACAGACAGCCCCCCAGTACTGTCACACAAGCTACAGACAGCCCCCACAGTAGTCACACAAGCAACAGACAGCCCACCCCCGGGGCTGTCACTCAAGCAACAGACAGCCCCCACAGTACTGTCACACAAGCAACAGACAGCCCCCCACCGAACTGTCACTCAAGCAGCAGACAGCCCCCACAGTACTGTCACACAAGCTACAGACAGCCCCCACAGTACTGTCACTCAAGCAACAGACAGCCCCCACCGTAGTCACACAAGCAACAGACAGCCCCCACAGTAGTCACACAAGTAACAGACAGCCCCCACAGTACTGTCACTCAAGCACCAGACAGCCCCACAGTACTGTCACACAAGCAACAGACAGCCCCCACCGTAATCACACAAGGAACAGAGAGCCCCCACAGTACTGTCACTCAAGCAACAGACAGCCCCCACAGTACTGTCACACAAGCTTCAGACAGCCCCCACAGTAGTCACACAAGCAACAAACAGCCCCCACAGTAGTCACACAAGCAACAGACAGCCCCCACAGTACTGTCACTCAAGCAACAGACAGCCCCCACAGTACTGTCACTCAAGCAACAGACAGCCCCCACAGTACTGTCACTCAAGCAACAGACAGCCCCCACAGTACTGTCACACAAGCTACAGACAGCCCCCACAGTAGTGACACAAGCTACAGACAGCCTCCACAGTAGTCACACAAGCAACAGACAGCCCCCACAGTACTGTCACTCAAGCAACAGACAGCCCCCACAGTACTGTCACACAAGCTACAGACAGCCCCCACAGTACTGTCACTCAAGCAACAGACAGCCCCCACAGTACTGTCACTCAAGCAACAGACAGCCCCCACCGTAGTCACACAAGCAACAGACAGCCCCCACAGTAGTCACACAAGCAACAGACAGCCCCCACAGTACTGTCACTCAAGCAACAGACAGCCCCCACAGTACTGTCACACAAGCTACAGACAGCCCCCACAGTACTGTCACTCAAGCAACAGACAGCCCCCACAGTACTGTCACTCAAGCAACAGACAGCCCCCACCGTAGTCACTCAAGCAACAGACAGCCCCCACAGTACTGTCACTCAAGCAACAGACAGCCCCCACAGTACTGTCACTCAAGCAACAGACAGCCCCCACAGTACTGTCACACAAGCTACAGACAGCCCCCACAGTACTGTCACTCAAGCAACAGACAGCCCCCACAGTACTGTCACTCAAGCAACAGACAGCCCCCACCGTAGTCACTCAAGCAACAGACAGCCCCCACAGTACTGTCACTCAAGCAACAGACAGCCACCACAGTACTGTCACTCAAGCAACAGACAGCCCCCACAGTACTGTCACACAAGCTACAGACAGCCCCCACAGTAGTCACACAAGCAACAGACAGCCCCCACAGTACTGTCACACAAGTTACAGACAGCCCCCACAGTAGTCACACAAGCAACAGACAGCCCCCCACAGTAGTCACACAAGCAACAGACAGCCCCCACAGTAGTCACACAAGCAACAGACAGCCCCCACAGTACTGTCACTCAAGCACCAGACAGCCCCCACAGTACTGTCACACAAGCTACAGACAGCCCCCACAGTACTGTCACTCAAGCAACAGACAGCCCCCACAGTAGTCACACAAGCAACAGACAGCCCCCACAGTACTGTCACTCAAGCAACAGACAGCCCCCACAGTACTGTCACACAAGCTACAGACAGCCCCCACAGTACTGTCACTCAAGCAACAGACAGCCCCCACAGTACTGTCACACAAGCTACAGACAGGCCCCACTGTAGTCACACAAGCAACAGACAGCCCCCACAGTACTGTCACACAAGCAACAGACAGCCCCCACAGTACTGTCACACAAGCTACAGACAGCCCCCACAGTAGTCACACAAGCAACAGACAGCCCCCACCGTAGTCACACAAGCTACAGACAGCCCCCACAGTACTGTCACTCAAGCTATAGACAGCCCCACAATAGTCACACAAGCAACAGACAGCCCCCCACAGTACTGTCACACAAGCAACAGACAGCCCCCACAGTACTGTCACACAAGGAACAGACAGCCCCCACAGTACTGTCACACAAGCTATAGACAGCCCCACAATAGTCACACAAGCAACAGACAGCCCCCCACAGTACTGTCACACAAGCAACAGACAGCCCCCCACAGTACTGTCACACAAGCAACAGACAGCCCCCACAGTACTGTCACACAAGCAACAGACAGCCCCCACAGTACTGTCACACAAGCTATAGACAGCCCCACAATAGTCACACAAGCAACAGACAGCCCCCCACAGTACTGTCACACAAGCAACAGACAGCCCCCCACAGTACTGTCACACAAGCAACAGGCAGCCCTCACAGTAGTCACACAAGCTACAGACAGCCCTCACAGTAGTCACACAAGCTACAGACAGCCCCCACAGTACTCTCACACAAGCTATAGACAGCCCCACAATAGTCACACAAGCAACAGACAGCCCCCCACAGTACTGTCACACAAGCAACAGACAGCCCCCACAGTACTGTCACACAAGCAACAGACAGCCCCCACAGTAGTCACACAAGCAACAGACAGCCCCCCACAGTACTGTCACACAAGCAACAGACAGCCCCCCACAGTACTGTCACACAAGCAACAGACAGCCTCCACAGTAGTCACACACGCTACAGACAGCCCCCACAATAGTCACACAAGCAACAGACAGCCCCCCACAGTACTGTCACACAAGCAACAGACAGCCCCCCACAGTACTGTCACACAAGCAACAGACAGCCCCCACAGTAGTCACACAAGCTTCAGACAGCCCCACAATAGTCACACAAGCAGCAGACAGCCCCCACAGTAGTCACACAAGCAACAGACAGCCCCACAGTACTGTCACACAAGCAACAGACAGCCCCCACAGTAGTCACACAAGCAACAAACAGCCCCCACAGTAGTCACACAAGCACCAGACACCCCCCCCCCCCCCGTCACATACCAGAAACATGGGCTTAACTCCACTCAACATATTGTTGTTTAATTAACCCAATTTACAGTATACAATTTTCTCCCCATTATAATAAGTATTTTAATAAAGATGTTACATATATTACAGTATAATTGTACTACTCATTATTATACAATGTTCATGTTCATTATGCTCAACGGTGGCCGAGTTGGTTTGTACCTGTACTAGTGATTGATGAAGATTAAGCCACCCGAGAGGTGGCACGGGCATGAATAGCCCGTAAATGTGTCAATAATATTCTCATTAATACATCACGTTAACGCGTGCTCTTTAAGCATCATTCATTATTCTATAACCGTCTTTCAACATTAATTTCTCAATGAACAATGGCACAGGCTTTTACCGGTTGATATGAAGCATTTTGTTCAAACTTTAGGCACCATTTTATATCTGTAATGAACCCAATAGGCACAACATCTATGAGTAATATTGGTTCGACGTTGATTCAACGTTGGTTCGACGTTGGTTCGACGTTGGTTCGACGTTGATTCGACGTTGGTTCGACGTTGATTCGACGTTGATTCGACGTTGGTTCGACGTTGGTTCGACGTTGGTTCGACGTTGATTCGACGTTGGTTCGACGTTGGTTCGACGTTGATTCGACGTTGGTTCGACGTTGGTTCGACGTTGGTTCGACGTTGATACTGTTAATGAGGCACGCTTTGCCCGCTTTGAATGATCTCCTAGTGACATAATGTTCAATTCCTCAGGACGAGTCGTATGTGGGGCCAGCGGTCGATATTTGGGCCTTGGGAGTCCTGCTCTACTTCATCTTAACTGCTGACATGCCTTTCAAGGTGGGTAATGTATCACCCAAGGTGGGTAATGTGTCACCCAAGGTGGGTTATGTGTCACCCAAGGTGGGTTATGTGTCACCCAAGGTGGGTTATGTGTCACCCAAGGTGGGTAATGTGTCACCCAAGGTGGGTTATGTGTCACCCAAGGTGGGTTATGTGTCACCCAAGGTGGGTTATGTGTCACCCAAGGTGGGTTATGTGTCACCCAAGATGGGTTATGTGTCACCTAAGATGGGTTATATGTCACCCAAGATGGGTTATGTGTCACCTAAGATGGGTTACATGTGTTCGAAGATGGGTTAGGCAGTTCCTTAATGTATCAGGTTAAGGACCTGCCCGAAACGCTATGCATGTTAGTGGATTAGAATGAATGTAAGAACAGCAATGTGATGTCCTCTCACAACACAATGTTCCTTCTTGTACATAAATAAATAAATAAATAAGTAAATAGATGTGTAAATGTTTCATTCAAAGTGATCTGCTACCAAAAATGTTTGTCAAATATCCCCAGTTTGCTAACTGTAGGTAGTAACTAAGTGATTGTAACCTATCCACCGCTGCCCGCTGGATGGGGGGCGGTGTGCAGGACAAACATATCAATTGGGACACTATGACATTACCTCTCCACACAATAATAATAATAATAAATTTATAAAAAGATACAATGGGTTGTGAGATTACATAAGATTGGCATTTTTATATTCTTGCGAAGCCACTAACACGCATATCATTTCGGGCAGGTCCTTAATCTAACATATCAGGTTAGATGAAAAGGTACATTGTAGCAAGGTTTTTATATCGACAAATAACTACAATGTAAGTTGACTGAGGTGATTACACTGGCGAAGATATATGTCCTAAGTACTAATATTGGGGAAGAGGGTAGTACAAGATACAGTGTGAGTTTGTAGCACAAGGTAGGAAACTATGAGGATGAAATTAGGTACTTTTTGGTTTTACTTTTGAACAGGGCATGGGTTGGACAATTTTTTAATTCATCAGGGAGTGAGTTCCATAGACTGGGTCCTTTTATTTGCATGGAGTGTTTGCACAGATTTAGTCCGACTCTGGGGATATCAAAGAGATATTTATTCTGGTGTGGTGCTCATGGGTTTTATTACATCTATCAAGGAAAATTATAATGCATGGGGTTCAACCATTGCAAATTACCTCAAGCCTATCATCACTCAGCAAAAATCTGCTATCAGAACTATAACAAACTCTGTCTTCAGACAACACACAGCCCCTCTGCTTAAGTCCCTTAAAGCTCTGTATCATTTGGTACATTTCTGAACAATTTATATGTTGCTTACTTCATGTTTAGAATTGTGTCTACCTCATCTGACACTTAAACCTCTGTAAACAACCTAACTGTTTTGTCTTGAGTTCTGTCTGAAACACTGCGTACTAGCGGCTTTATGCATTGTACTTATCTTACCTATGTATCTTTCTTTGTTCATGTATCATATGTATGTACACTTGTATAAATAGAATATTATGTACTGTATTATGTATTATTATTATTGCTATTATTTAATAAAAACCCACACTTATGTCAAGATTTACACCCAGTCTTTCGCACTCTTCTGAGTGCTTTGTCAAGGTCTGAGTGCAGGATGTGGCTAGGATAAGACTTACATCTCAACGACTAATCAGTTGAGGTGTAAAGTCGTTGAGATGTAAGTCTCATCCTAACCACATAATCAGACTTTGACAAAGAACTCAGAAGAGTACGAAAGACTTGGTGTAAATCTTTACATAAATTTCACAGATTACATAAGTGTTGGTTTTTATCCTCTGTTATTATGTCTGCGAGAACACATTATTATTATTATTATTTCAATGCACGCAAAAATCACAATAATATGATATATCAAATGAACAAATTAATTTATTTGTTCATTTGATATATCACGTTAGTGTGATATCTGTATGTATTGAAATAGAGGCAGAGATAGAACTATTTGGTTGACAGAGACCGAGTGCATGAGGGGAAATGTGAGAAACTCCCGGTTAGGCTTTAGTAGAAGCCTCAGGATCCTCGTGAGGGCAGGACCACTCCAGTTTGCTATTCTTTTGGTCATGTCGTGGTACAGTTGACTAAGGCACATCTGGGAACACTCAGCACATAGGTTTGAACCCTCATCAAGGCCCTCGTGGATTTGTTCATTATTATTATTATTTTATAAAGCCTCTAAATATGCACAACATTTCTGGCATAACTTAAGCTAATGAATTTAAGAACTGTATCGATACAGCTTCTTAATGAATTTTTGAAGATAATACACTGTACAGTATACTAAAATAATGATTGGGTAATTAACAAATGTAAATATTGTATAAGGCATTTACTGTATAAAGGTCTATATATCACGCCATATTAGCATGACGTGATGAGTATAGACATTATTGTCATGCCATGCAAACCAGGCATGACAGGGCGGACCTCATCGAAACCTTTGATGTAACGCCAGATTGTTCACCACTGAACAATTTGGAGGATGTCGATCTGGTCAATTTCTTCAAAAGGTCAGATGTAACACGAACGAGGAGCAACGGGTTCAAGCTCAACAAGCCACTATGTAGGACAGAAAACAGGAGAGGCTTTTTCACCCCATAGGGTTGTAAACCCGTGGAACCGCCTACCCGCTGAAGCCGTAACGGCCAAAACTCTGCTGGGTTTTAAAATTCAATTGGAAAAGTTCATCAGGGCAAATGGGGGGGACTGTTGACAAACTGCCGGCTTCCTGTCCTCATCGAGGCCACTAGTATTTTTGGCCCTCAGGTAAAATTCAGGTAAACTCAGGTAAATATTCAATATACCTTCCACTATATGACCCTTGTTTATCTAACCACAGCCTCGTAGACACAAAAAATGTCTTGGGAATATCAATCATTTTACATTTTCAAGTTTATATTTGACGTGATAACATTATTATTACATTTAGCATCAGACTGTTGAAGCAGATGTCAATGAATTTCCTTCCTGCATTGTTATTTGGTAAAATATTCCCAGTGCATTAGATGTGTTTACATCAGCACAGGAGCCTGTTCATTGCTATTCATATATGTTAATATAGATCTTTATCTTCAGGCAAACACGGTAGCTGGGTTGAAGCGGCACATTTTGGCCGGAGCGTTTATCACGCCGGATCATGTCTCCCCTGCAGCTACAGACCTCATTGCTCGCCTCCTGGTGCAAGAGCCAAGTGAGAGGCCTGGTACTGACACTATTGCTGCTCACACCTGGCTAGCAACAGCCCCCTCCCAACCCACGCCACTGCCGCTATATGTCTTGGCACCTACCCTATCTGCTCAGGATTCAGCTGATGTAGAGGTAATCTAGGAGTCATTTAGGTAACCCAATTAACCGGTTAATTGTTTGTACTTTCTGATTTTGCTTTCTAATTTTTGGTTACAGACACTTTGGGCTTGCAGTAAAGCTTTGTTACCAACCTTCATAATGCTAGTTAAAGTCACTGATGTCTGGCAGTGGGGTGGTTACCTTGAGGTGCTTCCGGGGGCTTAGCGTCCCCACGGCCCGGTCGTCGACCAGGCCTCCTATAACTGGGGTGTGCTATAACTGTCAAAACATTGTTGCTGTTCAAAATCCAGCTGGATAAAGTCACCAGGAAAAATGGGGGACGTTAGAGAAACCACTGGCTTCCTGTCCTTGTCGAGGCCAATAGAGTGATAGTGACCCTTAGGTCACTATGTAATTCAATGTACAAGAGTTGGTGGTGTTTTGAATGGTTCTCTGGCACACCTCATCCCCCTTGAGGCTCCAGGTGCAATTGGAGAGCCAATTGCACCTGGGCAGTTCTTCAGCAGTGTACAGTCTAAGTTGAAAGGATTCCACTTTGTTGTCTCCCATCATAACATGGGAGTGTCGTCCACTCTCTCAGACTTACTTGCAGATGGCATCTCCTGTTTTCATCTCAACAGGGATGGAATGGGAGGTGGATAAGGCATCCTTTCTTTGGATATGTGCCAAGTTCTATATCCCATGTAGACTTTCTTGCCTCCATTTGGACCTACAAGCTTCCTGTCTGTCATTCCATTTCCTGACCAAGAAGCATTTGTGCTACATGCAAATCGATGAAATCAGTCGAAATGATGGACTTATTTCTACAGTCCAGATACTGCAGCCTCTGCTATTGAAGTTGAGAGGTTTGTAAGCTACGTTATTCTACTGGTTTCCATGGTGCCGGTACAGCCCTTTTGAGGCTTTTTCTCCGGTTCATCTCCCTCACAACTACTCGAGTATCGGTTGCTGGAGCTGTTGTGCGGGAGCCTGAACTTTGCATGCATGGGTGTTCCACTGAGCAGGGTGTGGCTTTCGTGGATCTTCTGGTTTATCTGGGTTTGCCCTTTTTGCCACTGCCGCGGCTGTTGGGTTCAAACCTTAATTACCCTTTGTCGGCTGCTGCATCGCCTGGCTTCCTCCTCGGGATTTTCAGCATTCTTTTTCCTTGGTGCCTTCCTCCTCCCTCAGTCAACTTTGCCCGAAAAACTATGCGTACTAGTGGCTGTACAAGAATGTAAGAACTCTTGTATATATAAATAAATAAAAATAAATAACAAATAAAAATAACAGCGTTATGGAAGCTTCAGTTTTGTGTTGGGTCTTTGTGACCAGCACTTGGGAAGTCGCTCAGGGTCGTTAGTTGCACAGTACAGAGTGGGAGTGTGCAGCTGTGTGGCATGCCCAGAGGAAGATTTGGATTCCACTAGGCTCTGTGCTCCGGCTCCATTTGGACTGTGCCCAATGGTTCATTGTCTGAACTGGGAGGACACACTTCGGTCCATTACCCTGTGGAACTGTACATTGTGTGTAGCACTTTTGCTATCTTTTTGTTCTCCATGCAGTTCACTTTTGACCATGGTCCAATGCTCTTGCGAATGGTCTGTTCCATCTCCCATTTCCACGGAGTGGATTGTCAATACCGCCTCCTTCCAGTGGCTTTGAGAGATGTTTAGGCATCAAGCCTACACAACAAACTGGAATCACACACACACATAATTCATAGTTCATTGTGTTTGGGGACAGGAAGCCAGAGTGTATTCATACACGTTTTGGCTTTTATCAAGGTCCCCCCCCCCAAGGCCGAATTACTGACCCCACCCAGGATGCAACCCTACAACACGCTGACTAACTCCTGAGTACTTACTCACTGCTAGGTGAGAGGAAATGTGCCCAACCATTTCTGTCCCGCCCGGGATTTGAACCCGGAATTCTCAATTGTGCGTCGAGAAAGATAGATAGACTGTACTACCGGGACCTGTAACATGATGCTACACTAAAATGGGAAACAATATAATAAGCAAATGGTCCCCCCCCCCCACAGGACATGCAAGTCCAAGGATGCCCAGTACTGAGCCTGAAGCTTTTGGGCTCACCCACAAGTTAACATGACCATAAGCACTTCAAGCTGGTGTGATGACACCAACATCAGGAACATAACTGATTTGGGGAGCTGGCTGGGAACCGGGGCTGGGCCACCTAGTGGTAGTAATCAGTATTAATGAGTTTTTAGCTTGTTTGAGTGACTCAGTTGTACCATGTGACTCATTGTTGCGGTAATTGTTTTGGCGGTTTTCAGGGGTTTGTTTTCTGTGAACCTTCCAGTTGCTTATGAAGCTGTGTTGACTTCCAGGAGGCTTCTTCAGGTGAGGTGGTGGAGTATCACCTGCTCTCTGCACCTCTGTGATGGGGTCAGGTTCTAGCTCTTGTCTCTGGTAGGCTAAACAGAACTATCCCCAACTGATGTGACCTTTTAGCATGAAGCAATCTCAGGAGGATAGCTTCCAGGAGCCACCATGGCTCATCCCATACGTGGTGTATCATTACATTCAGTGCTGGGTTTGTCTCTCCTGGCAGTATTTACTCAAGGATTTCTGGGGAGAGCCCCGTCAGCTCCCAGGAGCTATCCAGGCTGAATAACTTTCTGGTATCGGTCAAGGTGCATGGAGTACTTGCCTACCAGGGACCACGAGCCAGAACCTGGCCCCCTCAGAGAGGCACGAGGAGCAATGGCCTATAAATACAAAATACAAAAAATACAAATATTTATTCAGGTAAAGTACATACATACAAGGTGAAATACAAAAGTTGATGGATTAATAGCTAGAGCTAGTACATACAATGCCTAAAGCCACTATTACGCATAGCGTTTCGGGCAGGAAAAACACTAAGACTAAAACTTAATACTTAATACTATAGAAACCCCCCTGTGGTTGGAAGCATTCTTATTTTATTTTATTTTATTTTATTTATGCATATACAAGAATGTACATAAGGAATGTGAGGATACAATTATGGTAATTACAGTCTTGTAAAGCCACTAGCACGCGCAGCGTTTCGGGCAGGTCCTTAATCTAAGAAAATTTTAAGGAGGTAAATACTTGCAAAATTTATAGACAAAAAAATGATAACAGATTACATGGAATGAAAAAAAGGAAGATGAGAGAAAATTATAGGTACAGTATATTAAAGCACATAGGTAGCTATGATTGATTGCAATGACAGCTTAAAATGGTAGTTGACAACAAATTGGTAGTCACAATACAGCATATGGCTAGCACATAAAAGAAGACAGCAATGAACACAATGATAAGGTTGTTTGATATTACATAAAAATTAGGAGATTGGGTTACACTAGGTACAGAGCAAATTTAAAGCTCAGTGTAGGAAACTGTGTCTGCGATCTACCTGGACAGGCACCCAGAAAGGTAGGCTCAACGAGTGGACACAACTCCCCAAACAAAAGTAGGAAACTAGCATGACGTCATCACGTCACCGCGCCGCCGTCTGCGCAACTCCCCCCCCCCCCTCCCTGGCAGGGGGAAAGGGGAGCCCCAGACCCTCCACGCCGGCGATCCAACCGGCAGTTCTTGGCTGATGGGTTTACTGGCCAGTCGCGTGCCTCAGGCTCCACTTTTGTTTCAGTCTGTCTTGTGGTGTGGGCTGTCTCTACAGGTAGTGTGTGAGCCAGGAGTCATCTTCCCCCACACTCGGGCTGCATGCGCCTAGGGTTTCCTTCCCTAGATACCCTGTGAGTACTACCCTTGGGGGCTGGGGGCCATCTTCCACAAGTGACCTTGGGATCTTCCTCCGCTGTGTCTTTTACTGCTTGGTACTGGGCCGCCCTTGGGGTCAACTGGGGTTGTTGCCCTGGTTTGTCTCGAGGTAGGAGGGAGTTTTAGTCACTGGTAGGGGCACGGGGTACTGCAAGTCTTCTACATTCATAGTGGCCGGCTGTGTTCCGCCTGGGTACACTGTCCTCTTGCGGGGTTTATCTTTTGTTTTTGTTTTCTGCCTGGTGGGAGGGTCTCCCTGTTCTTTACTTCGCTTGAGCAGGGTTTGTGTTTTTTCTCCTGTTTTGGTGGAGTCTCCGGCTTGGCCCCCGTGAGTGTACACGTCCCGAGGGTTCAGCTTTTAGCAGTTTGTTCGGTAGATTTGGGCGCCGGTTCGCAGTACCCTGCCTGTTCTTCCCTTGGCGTGTACACCAAGCTAAGGGCCCTGGAAAGCCCCGCGGGAAGCTCCGATGTCTCCGGAGTCCCGGAGACTCCCTCCGGTCGGCGGTGTTTTTCGCGTATTTTCACATCCAGCCTAAAAACTGCCGGTTGGATCGCCGGCGTGGAGAGTCTAGGGCTCCCCCATCCCCCACCTGGGGGGGGGAGGTTGCGCAGACGGCGGCGCGGTGACGTCATGCTAGTTTGCTACTTTTGTTTGGGGAGTTCTGTCCACTCGTTCAGCTTTCGGTAGCAATATTTTCACCAGAATAGGGGTTTGTTTTGGGGCGCCTACCTTTCTGGGTGCCTGTCCTGGTCGATGGCAGACATAGAATGCTCCCAATTACAAGGGGGTTTCTATAGGCCATTGCTCCTCGTGCCTCTCTGAGGGGGCCAGGTTCTAGCTCGTGGTCCCTGGTAGGTAAGAACTCCAAGCACCTTGACTGATGCCAGAAAATTATACATATCCATTCAGGCTGGATAGCTCCGGGGAGCCTCCGGGGACTCACCCAGAAAATGGCGTTTCATTACATTCAACGCTGGTTTTTTATGCATTTTTCTTCAAATATTTAATTAAGAGGCCACTGGAGATGGTGACCCTCAGGTAAAATTCTGGAAAAAGGTATAGCGAATTCATATTTGTATGGCAGGGCAGTAGTAAGCTAAATGATGCTTCAGCAATAAAGCCTTAATTAGTTTTCATTTAATATTCTAATAATGGTTGCAGGCAGAGGCTGTTTCAACACTTGAAAAGTGGGGAATATCACGAGATGCCCTAGAGGATGGGGCAATCCTGGGTGCCCGCTCGCCAGCCCTGGCTACCTACCGCATCCTCCTTCACCGCCTGATGAACCGACCCAGCAGCCCCAGCAGGACGTCCAACAACAACTCCACTGATACCCTAACCTGTTCGGCACCCACCTCCTCACCCTCTACTCCCAGCAAAAATGCATCACCTAGGAGACGGTTGCCCCGGCTGCCGAAGAATGGACATGCGATTAATACAACATATGGAGGAGTGAAATCCCGTGCTTGCATTATTGTGTAGTGTGTTTTAGAGAGGACATACTTCACCTAGGCAATAGTTTGGTTTGGCATGCCTCTCATCTATTACTCATGTAATGAAGGTATCGTTTATTATTTGTTCAATAACCACATCAATGTCATAGAACTGATGATGGGCCTCTGCTGGGTCCTATCATAAAGTAGTCTTATTGGGTTTAATGAGATTAACCAATCATAATTACGTGGCTGTGTCATTTAAGATTAATGCAAGCATCCCTACATTACGTTTAATTTGATCAAATGCAGTACTGTACGTGCATAAGGCCAGTATGGTTCTTTTTGTGGTATACACATATGCCATTGTTATTTTAAGAAATATTTCATGTTTATCAGTGCAAAGGCCAAAGATACATAAATATACCGAAGAGGTACACACACACACACACACTGACAAGGGGTTCTAGGAAGGCGGGACACCACGAACGTAGTTCTCATCCTGTAACTACACTTAGGTAATTACACACACCCCACCCACCCACACACACACACACACACACA
Organism: Procambarus clarkii; assembly: GCF_040958095.1. Lineage (NCBI taxonomy): Eukaryota > Metazoa > Arthropoda > Malacostraca > Decapoda > Cambaridae > Procambarus > Procambarus clarkii. The sequence goes on from NC_091167.1 coordinate 8,945,920, forward strand.
CACCCCACCCACACACACACCCCACCCACACACACACCCCACCCACACACACACCCCACCCACACACACACACACACACACACACACACACACACACACACACACACACACACACACACACACACACACACACACACACACACACACATAGAGAGAGGTCCTCACAAACAATTGGACAAAGCTCTGGGGTTGTAATCCTAAGGGCCCCCAGGTTCGATTCCCAGTCGAGGCACAAACAAATGGGCAATTTCTTTCACTTGATGCATCTGTTCACCTAGCAGTAAATAGGTGCCTGGGCATTAGACAGCTGCTATGGGTTGCAGCTGATCAACCAGGCTGTGATTCATACGTCAGGCTGCGAGTAGCCGCATCCACCAGCCTGGTTGACCAGATCGTTAACCAGGATGCCTGATCAGAGACCGGGCTGCGGAAACGTTGATTCCCGATATCAACGCAAGGTAACCTTCCTGGGGATGTGTGTGTGTGTGTGTGCATGAGCGGTGAATATGTAGTAGATATGATAGAAGAAAAACAGGTCAGGAGTTGATACATTAGACAACCAATGGCTAGAAAGCCTGGATCCAAGAACTAACAGCTCGATTCTGCAGGCACAGATAGTAAATACAAATAGTAAACACACACACACAGAATGTACTTATCAATTAAGAAGACCTCCTAACAGTTTAAGAGAACCATTAAGGTATTTGTATATTGATGCATATATAACAAAATTCTAACATGTTCACAAATTTTATATATTCTGTACCTGTATATATATATTTCTATACTATAGGAGAAAATGTGTCTGTCTCCCAAATTTGTGGGGGAGATGGTCTTGGGTATGGGATGGATATAGGCTGTCTGGGTAGGCCAAAGTTTAACGATTTAAGAATTAGTGTTAACTATTCACACCTGCATCTGATTTTTTTTTTTTTTTTTTTTTTTGAGATATATACAAGAGTTGTTACATTCTTGTACAGCCACTAGTACGCGTAGCGTTTCGGGCAGGTCCCAGGAATACGATCCCCGCCGCGAAGAATCGTTTTTTCATCCAAGTACACATTTTACTGTTGCGTTAAACAGAGGCTACAGTTAAGGAATTGCGCCCAGTAAATCCTCCCCGGCCAGGATACGAACCCATGACATAGCGCTCGCGGAACGCCAGGCGAGTGTCTTACCACTACACCACGGAGACTGTCCACGGAGATTCTCATGGATTCAATTCTGGTCAAGTGTGAAATATTGGAGGAGATGACCGAATACTTTTGGTCATCAGAAAACATATTTCCTTGAACACACAAAGTAGCTTCATTGATCTGTGATATTATATATGATGAAAGGGAGAGGAGTTAAGCTGGTGGAGGGGAGGGGGGGGATGGAGGATGGAGGCAACATGATGGAAGAGGAGAGGGGCCAGGGATAGGAGGGAACGGAATGGAACTATCAGGAGAAAGTGTGAAAGGGTGAGGGGTCGGGGAAGGGGAGTGGGGAGGACGTAGATAGATGGGTGAATATGTGGATAGATGAGTAGATGGATGGATACATAGATGGGTAGATGGATGGATACATAGATGGGTAGATGGATGGATAAATAGATGGGTAGATGGATGGATACATAGATGGGTAGATGGATGGATACATAGATGGGTAGATGGATGGATACATAGATGGGTAGATGGATGGATAAATAGATGAGTAGATGGATGGATAGAAAGACAATTAGATGGATGGATGGATATATATATAGATGGGTAGATGGATGGATAGATATATGAGTAGATGGATGGATAGATAGATGGGTAGATGGATGGATAGATATATGAGTAGATGGATGGATAGAAAGACAATTAGATGGTTGGATGGATAGATAGATGGGTAGATAGATGGGTAGATGGATGGGTAGATGGATGGATAGATGAGTCGATGGATGGATAGATGGACAGATTGATGGGTAGGTAGATGGATAGATAGATAAATAGATGTGTAGATGGATGGATAGATAGATGGAAGGGTAGATAGATAGATGAACAGATATATGGATAAATAGATTTTTCAGTTTGTCCAGGTCATCCTGTAGTCTCTGTCTATCTTCATCTGTCTTGATTCTTCTCGTAATTTTTGCATCATCAGCAAACATTGAGAGGAATAAATCTATACCCTCTAGAAGATCGTTTACATATATTAGAAACAGGATGGGTCCAAGTACAGAGCCCTGTGGGACTCCGCTGGTGACATTTCGCCACTCTGATGTCTCTCCCCTTCACCGTTACTCGCTGTTTCTTGTTATCCACTGGAGCACCTTACTTTTTACTCTTGCCTGTTTCTCCAACTTCTGTAACAGCCTTTTATGAGGTACTGTGTCAAAGGCTTTCTGACAGTCTAAGAAAATGCAATCTGTCCACCCTTCTCTTTCTTGGCTAATTTTTGTCTCCTGGTCATAGAACTCTATTAAGTCTGTGATGCATGATTTACCATCCCTGAACCCATGCTGGGGGTGATACAAAGATCTTTCCCTCTAGATGTTCTAATGAGCCTTTTCCACATTATCTTCTCCTTTTTCACACAATCTTGTGTGTATGTGTATTTTATATATGTATGTATGTATATGTATGTATATAAGTATTCATTTAGTTGTACTCACCTTGAATGTATGTATGTATGTGTGTATGTATGTTATGTATGCATGTATATATGTATGCATGTATGTATACACAGTTCCAAAGTGTATTTGTACAAAATGAGGATTTGAGAGAGCCGGACCCAATGGCAATTCCTGAGCACACCATAGAATACAAAGAGGTTTCCCAAGATGAAGTTGAAAAATTAATCGAGGGGCTAGGAAGAAATAAAGCAGTTGGACATGATGGAGTTTTACCTTGGGTAAAAATGTGCAACTGAGTTGAGCATTCTACTCCAAATAATATTCCAGACATCCTTAAGCGCAGGAATCTTGGCAGGTATAGGGACAAAGACAAACATAGTACCAAACTATAATATTAGTAGTCGAGAGGAACCTCTAAATTATAGATCCATATCATTAACAAGCATGGTAGTCAAAACACTAGAACAATTAGTTCAAGCCAAATGAACTCGAGAGTACGCCCAAAGAATAATGACATAATAATGGGCAGAGAGTATGGTGTTGGAGCAGGAAGATCCTGTGTAACAAATCTACTTAGTGTTTATGATAGAGCTACAGAGATACTACAGGAAAGAGGGGGTTGGGTTGGCTGTGTCTATCTGGACCTAAAAAGGGCCTTTGACAGAGTCCTGCACAAGAGGATGTTCTGGAAACTAGAACATGCTGGAGGGGTGACAGGGAGACTTCTGACATGGATGAAAAATGTTCTGACAGACATGAGGGCGCTAATCAGAGACAATGTATCTGACTGGAGGCTTGTTACTAGCGGAGTACCGCAGGGTTCAGTTCTTGCACCAGTAATGTTCATCGTCTACATAAATGATCTACTAGAAAGAATACAGAATTATATGAACATGTTTGCGGATGATGCTAAGATACTGGGGAAGACAGGAGACACAGACGATTGTAATGCCCGTCATATCAATCTAGATAAAATAAGTGCTTGGAGCGTCAAGTGACAAATAGAATTCAATATGAACAAATGCCATATTATGGAATGTAGAATCAGAGAAAATAGACCACACACAATTTACAAATTATGTGGAAAGGAATTGCATAACTCTAATAAAGAATGAGACTTATGGGTGGTTTGGGATAGTAAGCTGTCGCCAGAGGAACACGTGAACATTGTGAGAGGAGCGTAGCGTCACTTTCCAACTTCAGACTTGCTTTTAAGTTTATGGATGGTGAAATACTAAAGAAACTGTTCATGACATTTGTGAAACCAAAATTAGAATATGCAACAGTTGTATGGTGCTGGAATTTCAAGAAGCACATAAAGAAACTGGAAAAGGTGCAGCGGCATGCAACAAAATGGCTTGCGGAACTGAAAAATAAAAGTTATGAAGAAAGACTAGAGGCGTTAAACATGCCAAAACTAGAAGATAGAAGAAAAAGAGGTGATATGATCACCACTTACAAAATACTAACAAGAACTGACCAAATTTAAAAAAAAGAGGAATTCCTGAAACCAGCAACATCACAAACAAGAGGACATAGATTCAAGCTAAGAAAACAAAGGTGTCAAAGAAAGATTAGAAAGTTTTCTTTTGCAAACAGAGTGGTAGACAATTGGAACAAGTAAAACGAGAAGGTGGTGGAGGCCAAAACTGTCAGGAGTTTCAAAGCATTATTTGACAGATTGGAAAGACAGGATTCTATGAGCGTAGCTCTCATCCTGTAACTACACTTAGGTAATTACATTAGGTAATTACATACACACCGTATATAAAATTTATGAACATGTCACAATTGTGTTGCACTCATAAATACACAAATACCTTAATGGTCTCCAAATCTTAGGAGGCCTACTTATGTAGGTTGGCCACACAGAGGTGAGACCTTGGGCAAGTAATGTGCATCTCGGTTTGTCATATACCCCAAGGGTGAAGGGGAATCTTACAACTCTCCATGTTATTGAGTTTAGCACAGGCATTCAGGTGAGATTACTCTCGCATCCCGGGATTTACAGGTATCAACAAAATTAGACTTTGTTCTTTCAAAATCTTGCTTGTCAATACTGAGCAATTTTTGAATGTGCGGCACCTTTGATCGTGCTACATAGTCTCCCCGGCTTGGTGCCTTCTTTTGATAATATTTTACTTTGTCAATATGAAATATTTTTGAAGGTATGGACACCTAACAACTGCAGCATATTCTAACATTGATCTCATGTATGTCATGAATTATATTTTAAGCAATTCCTCAATTACATGGTTGGAGAAATGTTTAATTAAAATTACATAGCACACCGTATATGAGACAAAAATTATGAATATAATTTAACAATTGTTTGGTTTCCATACTTCAAATATGTTGATAAATTTTTTTTTATTTCAATTTATTCATTAACAAGTACAATGGGTAATTTTATAAAAACGTTTGGGGGATGAATCTGTACATTCTTCTAGACACTAATATGCATAGCATTTTGGGCACAGCTCAAACATAACAGAACTTGCAATGAATATTAAGTTACAAGATAGAATTGCCTACCCATCAAAGCCGTAACTATCAAGACAGAGCTACAGTTCAAAATACAGCTGGAAACACTCCTCGGGAATAATTACCTAAATTTACCTGAAGGCCACCACTTCAAGTGGCCTCGATGGAGACAGGACGGTGTCGGCTCGTCAAAAGTCCCCCCATTGTTCCTGGAAATTTTTTCCAGCTGAATTTTAAACAAAAGTGTTATAGTCTTGGTGTTTAATGAAGGGACCTTTCACAAGCCACAAGTTTTGTGTCCGTGGAGAGGCAACTAGGAGTAGTTGCATTCAGGTAAATCCAGATAAATTCCGATAACCCTATCTCTCCCGTAAAATACACACTGGACTTGTACTCATTTGGCTATATGTTCCTGATCCCTTCTGCTGCAAGCAGAATTAAATTGCATCTGAAGTTTTTGCCTTTCTGCTGTTTTATATTAAAACATATTTTAGCCATTTTGATAACAAAATCACTTGCATGTTTTTTAAAATATGTTTTTTAAATATTTTATTGGTTTGTTATTAAAACGTTTGCACGGAATTCTAGTCCAGTGAATACACAGGCTTTCTCCACCAAAAGACATCCTTTATTTTCCAGTGTGACCGAATCGTGTGTATCTTTTTTTGTATCGTGCATCTTTCTTTATGTATCTTTTTTCTGCATCGTGTATCTCTCTGATCTTTTTGCTGAAACAAACTTTTCCCATTTCATCTGGCTTCTCAGTACACCTATTTCCAGATAAGGTTCAGTCTAATAATAACTTCAACTCTGATTTCTGCAATTTTTGCTTCACACTACAGTATTTTACAGGAATGTAACTGTCATGAAAACAGAGAGCTGCCTGTACGTGTGGCACACCAAGGTGGCCAAGGCCAGGACTCACCAAGCACTTACATGTCAAGTTACAAAACGTGGATCCTGGATTCGATTCCTGGTTAGGACAGAAATGGTTGGGCACATTTCCTTTCATCTAATGGACTGTTCACCTAGCAATAAATAGAAACCCAAGAGTTAGGCAACTGTTGTGGAATTGCATCCTAGGGAGGGTCAGTAGTTCGACCTTGGGGGAACCTGAATATATTATTTATATATTTAGAAATTACTAATTCGAACTTTCCCCTCCCTATTCGGCCTGTTAGCACTGTGAGGGGGCTTGGTGGTCGGCTGTCGGAGTGTGATGCTCCATGGGACAGTCCTCTGTCCTTTTGTAGCCTTATGCTCCTGCTGCTGTCTTCTCTGATTTTGCTGGATCACTTTTCCATTTCCATATGTTTCGTTTTTCTCCCCCTCTTCTCCTTTCTAATTGTCATTTCCTGCCGACCTTTTGCCTGTTTTGATTATTCTTTTGGACTTCTTCTATTTTGATGCCCGGGTGCTTGAGGAGGAATATTGCACCCGTAGAACTGTAGTACCTGAAGTCAATACAATACAACAATTACAATACAATTTTATTTAGGTAAGGTACATACATACAATAAATATTTACAAGGATTGTTTAACTTATAGGTAGAGCTAGTACATACAATGCCTAAAGCCACTATTACGCAAAGCGTTTCGGGCATGATAAACTTAAATGACAAGCTTAATACTAATTGAGCATAATGAGTAGAATGGAAACAAGAAATGAAAACATAGATGAAAAAGCAGCACAAATACAATTATGTCGACAAACAGCGCTCTTTAAAGAAAAAAACAGACATTGGTTGACAATAGAAGGGTAAGGTAGGTTACAGGGAATTTATTAGGTATAGCTTCGCTTTTAACTTAAACTGGTTGAGAGAGGTACAGTCTTTAACATGGTTGGGAAGGTCATTCCACATTCTGGGCCCCTGGTCGTACTCTAGGAATATCAAAACTGTATTTATTTCTGGTGTGATGCTCATGGGTTCTGATACAACCTTCTATGAAGCTTTTGAGATCAGGATTGGCATTATAGTTTAGCGTTTTATATATGTATAATACACATGAGAGAATGTGCAGTGACTTAATGTCTAACATATTCAGAGATTTAAGTAGGGGTACCGAGTGATGTCTGGGGCCAGAATTGGATATTGTCCTAATAGCAGCTTTGTGTTGAGTAATTAGAGGACGTAAGTGATTTTGGGTAGTAGAGCCCCAAGCACAAATACCATAGTTGAGATAAGGATAGATAAGGGAGTAATAGAGAGTCACCAGGGCAGGGCGTGGTACATAATATCTGATCTTAAAAAGAATGCCCACAGTTTTTGAAACTTTTTTTGATATGTTTAGACTGTGTCCCTGGAAATTAAGCTTGTGGTCAATGAGAATGCCAAGGAATTTGCCATCTAATTTGTTACAAATTTGGGTATTGTTTATTTTGAGATTTATTTGATTAGAGGATTTATTGCCAAACAGAATATAAAAGGTTTTGTCAATGTTAAGGGTGAGTTTGTTGGCAGTTAGCCACAGATGGACTTTATTTAGCTCAGTATTTACTGTGGCATTTAGAGCAAGGGGATCAGGACTGGAGTAAATGAAGGTTGTGTCGTCAGCAAATAGTCTGGTTTGAGGTGTTGGGAGGCATTTGGATGGTCATTAATGTAGATGAGAAAGAGGAGAGGGCCAAGTATGCTGCCCTGGGGAACACCAATGTTGATGGGTAGGGTGGGAGAAATTGTATTATTCACAGAAACATATTGGAGCCTGTCAGTAAGGTAGGATTTGAGGTATTGTAGGGAGTGTCCTCTGACTCCATAATGATGTAATTTAAGAAGAAGGTTTTGGTGGTTGACAGTGTCAAAAGCTTTACGCAGGTCCACAAACAACCCAACAGAGAACTCATTTTTATCAAGAGCTGTATGAATCGAGTTAAGCATACTAATAAGTGCATCGTTAGTGCTTTTTTTGGGTCTGAAGCCATATTGGCAAGGGCTAAGTATATTGAGTTTGGCTAGATATGAGTAAAGCTGCTTATAGATTAGTTTTTCAAAAATTTTTGACAAGTTCGGCAGGATAGATATAGGTCTGTAGTTGTTAACATCTGTGAGATTGCCACATTTGTGGACAGGCGTTACTCTCGCTTTTTTTAGAATATCTGGGAAGGTTTGGAGTTCAAGTGACTTGTTGAAGAGCAAAGCAATAGCAGGGGCTAAAGATCTGGAGGCTTTTTTGTAAATTAAAGTTGGTATCTCCTCAAGGGCACCAGACTTGGTTTTAAGGGAAAGGATTATCTCATTGACGTCAGTGGAATTAATAGGCTTTAGGTACAGAGACTGTGGATAGTTACCTGAAAGATAGTCATTAATGTCTGTACTGGAAGATGGAATATCATTTGCAAGGGATGAACCAAGACCGGAGGGGACCCTTTTATTGTCAATCCTCCTTTCATCACTGAACCCGATCTCGACGGACTGACTGTTCTTAAGGTGGCGTTTGTGGGCCGTATACTCACGACGCACCCCTAGGGGGCCCTGGCATGATTGACGATAGCTTCTTGTTGAGTGTCCTGCCTCTAATTGTGGCTCCATGGTGGGTGTGGGGGAACATTCGTGAATGAAAATCTGACCTCTCGTTGTATGTCTAATTCTGTTCCGCTTATATCTCCTCAGGCTCGTGTGGTGGGCGACTAAGCCCCCGATTCGGACAGTGTTGGAAGACCGGACTCGGTAGCACCGGCTGCATTGGGCCCTGACCTTGCTCCGGCTTTGACCCTCCTGACTACTCCCCTCGGCTCCCCTCCCTCCTCTGTGGTTGGGTCGAGCCACATGCCCCCAGTGGTGACCACCTCGTTCCCTTGCACAGCTCAGTCTCTTGTTGTGACTACTGGGCCCTTTAACCCCTCTCTCTCTCGGAGATCTCAACGCAGTCCATCACACGATCACACGATCCTTTCCCATACTGATGCGTACCAAGCCTTGTTTGGTCCCGCTTCATGGGCCAAATACATTGATCTCCTCCCTCTTTATTCCTCACCTCCTGACGATTTCTCTCTCCATAGGAACCTTGTTGATTCCGTAGATGCCTCTGTTACTTTCAACCCCACCCGTCTCGGTACACGTGTCATTGCAGCTCCTCCTCAGGATGCAGGCACTCGCTTGGCCGCCTTATCCTGCCTTGGCGAGAACCCTGTTCGGGTCTCCAAGAACGCTCGGTTGAATGCCAGTGTTGGCACTGTTCTCCTCCCACCCCATGTTGCGACCAGTGTTAGGAATCTACAGACCTGCCACGAAGATATTCAGCATATTCTCGAAGCCCAGGGCTATTCTGTCCTCCAGGTGGACACGTTTACTCATTCCCCTTGAGATCATCGGCGTTAGCCCCTTCGTGTTGTAAAGATTACCTTTTTTTTTTTTGAGATATATACAAGAGTTGTTACATTCTTGTACAGCCACTAGTATGCGTAGCGTTTCGGGCAAGTCCTTAATCCTATGGTCCCTGGAATACGATCCCCTGCCGCGAAGAATCGTTTTTTCATCCAAGTACACATTTTACTGTTGCGTTAAACAGAGGCTACAGTTAAGGAATTGCGCCCAGTAAATCCTCCCCGGCCAGGATACGAACCCATGACATAGCGCTCGCGGAACGCCAGGCGAGTGTCTTACCACTACACCACGGAGACTGCTTTGTACCTACCTATTAGGTAGGTACAAAGGTAGGAAGGGTCCTACCTTTGATGGTAGGACCCTTCTGCCCTTTGTCATTCTTGCTGGTGCCAGGTGCTCTGTCCAGGAGTACATTCCCTCTCCTCGGCTCTATAATAAGTGCTGGAGGTTTGGGCATGGTGCCCTCTGATGCTCCAGTACTGTCTCTCTCTGTTTCTTGTGTGGGGGCGAAGGTCACTCTAAGTCGGAGTGCACTTCTCCCCAGGCTTGATGCCTCAATTGCAGTGAGGCCCACCCTACCTTTTCCCGCGTGTATACATTACAAGCTTGAGGCAGCCGCCCTCAACTTGAAGCACCGGGAATGTTTGTCTTTTCCTGAGGCGAGGCACCAAGTTCGCCATCTCCTGCCTTACGCTAACGTTTCTTATGCTGGCATGTTGCGCTCTTCCTCTCCTCATCCTTCAACCCTTCCTCAGTCTCACAACCATTTCCAGGCCTTAGACCCAGACACGCCCACCGCTTCCTCCTCTGTTCCTTTGAGTTCTGTCCCGCAGGGTCCCCCCTCATGGTTCTGTCTGGGGTTCTTCCTTCTGCCCAGTCTGTCATGTCTCCTGTGTCTTCTTCCTCGTCTCCCCCCCTTATCCTCCTTCCCATCCTTCTCCTTCGTCTGTTAACTCTCCGTGCCGCCTGTCAGTGCGAGCTGATGTCCATCGCTCTCCCAATGGCCATCGTGTTTGCTCTCGTTCTGCTTCTCCTGTTGAGACGCTTGAATCTGTTGTCCAGTACATTGTTGCTGGGACACCTGTCTCTTTGAGTCAGAAGCGAAAGCCTGACTCCTTCCTCCTCCCTGGCAGGCAAGAAGGCTTCGCTTTCTTTCTCGCCCACTGTCTCTGACTCTCTTGCTCCATCCCCTCCCATTTCGGTGGTCACGCCCCCTATTCCTGCTATGGAGGTTTCTTTGGCCTCCGCTTCCTTCTCAGTTGCTGCCCTTGCTGAGGTGCGTTCCCCCTCTTTCTGCTCCTCCTCCTCCTCCTCCTGCTGTCCTTGACTGCTCCTCTCGGTTGTCTCCTCCTCCTCCTCCTCCGGACCCTGCTCATCCGCCTCTGGTTTGTTCTCCTGCTCCCTTCCCTCCATCTTTGCTAAGTTTACCCATGCCCCCCTAACCCTGACTTTGCTGACCCTGATTCTGACCCTGACCTTTAACGTACTGTGTTCCTCTTGCACCTTTGTTTCTTCCTTGTTCTCTGTTGCTATCCTTTCTCCTTTTGTTGATGTCTCTTCTTCAGTGGAACTTTCGTGGATATTACGCCAATTTCCTTGAACTCCAACTTCTGATTTCACGGTTTTCGCCCCTGTGTGTCTGTCTCCAGGAGCCGATGCTTGGTGCTCGTCCTGGTCGCTTCCGTGGCTATTCCTTTCTCTCCCCTCCCCAGCAATAGCTGGAGCCCATAACTCTTCTGCTCTCTTTATTCGCTCTGATGTTCCTTTCATCCCCTTACTTTTTCCATCGCGTCTCCAATGTTCTGCTGCCCATATCTTTGTGCGTAAATGGTACACAGTTTGTTCCATTTATCTTCCCCCAAATGTCCCGCTTTCTCTTCCTGATCTTAAACACCTCCTGGACTCATTGCCGGAGCCTGTGCTTCTGCTGGGTGATTTCAATTGTCGACATACCCTTTGGGGTGATGTTCTGACAAACACCCGAGGTCGCCTTCTCAATCCGATCATCCTCTCTTCTTCCCTGTCTCTTCTGAATTCTGGTGAGCCCACTCATTTAGACTCTCGGACTCGTGCCCTTTCCTGTCTTGATCTTTCTCTTTGCTCGTCTTCCCTTTACTTAGATTTCAAGTGGCGGGTCCTTAATGACCTTCATGGCAGTGACCATTTTCCCATCCTTGTGTCCTTTTTCTCTTTTCACCCTCCCCTCTCCTTCCCTAGGTGGTGGTTTGCTGAGGCTGACTGGCCTCTCTTTACCCTCCGTGCTACTATCTCAGACCTCTCCATTCTGCCTCTCCCTCACGCCCTTCTCCTATTTTATGACACCGTCTGCGACGCTGCCCTTCACTCTATTCCTTGCTCTTCCTCTCAGGGAACGCGGAAGTGCGTTCCCTGATGGAATGTGGACTGTGCTCGGGCTGTCCGCTGTAAGCGTGCAGCCTAGAAGAGACACCGTCGCCGTCAGACGACTGAATCTTTTCTTTTGTTTCGGAAGGCAAGTGCGGTCGCCCGTAGGACCATTCGTATGGCTAAACGTGCATGTTGGATGTCTTATGTCTCCACCATCACGTCCGAAACTCCTCTACCGCTGATCTGGAAGCGTATTCGCAAGATAGCGGGTAAATTCGTTCCCGATGTCTCACCGGTCCTTCACCTCTGTGGTACTCTTGTGACAGATCCGTTGCAGGTTGCAACCGAATTGGGTTCCCACTTTTCATTTGTTAGCTCTGGTTCATCTTCCTCAATCCTTCCTTCTTCTTAAGCCTCTTCTTGAATCTCGTCATTTGGATTCCTGTACCCATCTCAGCCTTCCCTATAACGATCCCTTCTCTCTCTCTAAGCTTCAGTCTGCCCTGGCCCTCTGCGGTTCTACGGCGGCAGGCTCCGATGGCATGCATTATGAGATGCTTCGCCATCTCCCACCGTCTTGGGCCACCGATCATGACTTAAAGTTCTCTGCGTCTAAGACTTGTGCTATGACTTTTACTCAGAAGTGTCATTCTTCGTCCCTCTTTGTCACTTTATGGACATCCCCTTGTGTACAAGGATTCCGCTAAGCTTTTGGGGGTAATCTTTGACACTTGTTTGTCTTGGTCAGCCCATATCTCTTACCTCCGCGCTGAATGCTCTAAGGCCCTTTCCCTCCTTAAGGTTTTGTCCCATACTTCTTGGGGAGCGGATAGGCGTACGCTCGTCTCTTTACATTCCTCACTTGTTCTGTCTAAACTCGATTATGGTTGCCCTACTTACTTGTCCGCTTCTTCTACTCTTCACCGTCTTGATGCTTTGCACCATGCTGGGTTGCGCCTCAGCTCTGGTGCCTTTCGGTCGACTAGCGCCCTCAGCTTGTATGTTGACACTGGATTCCTCTCTCTCCAGGACCGCTGTGATCGCTACTGTCTTCGCTATCTGGCGTGGTCCTTGCAACATCCTTCCTCTCGCCTCTGTCGTGCTTTGACTTTTACCCCTCCTGTAGTTCCTGTTCCTCTTCACCACCTCCCTCTTTCTATCCGGCTATCTCGCTTACAGGACTCTTTTTTCCATTCATCTTTCTCATATTTCTCCTCGTATTGTTCCTTCCTTGCCCTCATGGAGGGTCCCCTCTTCCGAAGTTTTGTATATCCTTGACCCGCATTACTAAAGCTTTTACTCCTCCTATGGTTCTGAAACACCTTTTTCTTGAGCACTTTTCTTCACACTCGTGCTCCGTTTCCATCTTCACCGATGGGTTTAAGTTTGTGGACAGTGTGGGCTACCCGGTTGTTTTTCTTGACCGCACTTATGTGTCGCCTCCCTTCGGAGACTAGCATCTTCACAGTGGAACTTTATGCTCTTCTCTATGCTCTCTGTCTTCTGTTTTCTCATTGTCAATCCTCCTTTGTGATTGTAATTGACTCTTGTGCTGTCCTCATGGTTCTCGGGTCCTTTAATCCTGTCCATCCGGTAGTCGTCGAGATTCAACATTGGCTGTTTCTTATCTCTAGTAAATTTAAATCCGTAGAGTTTTCCTGGGTTCCCAGCCATGTTGGTGTTTCTTTAAATGAGTGTGCGGATGCTGCCGCTAGAGAGGCTCTCCGCTCTTATCCCGTTTCCTGTAAAGGTATTCCTTTTTTCCGACTTTTATGTGGTTATTCATTCCTCCATCCTTACCCGTTGGCAGGATTGTTGGTCTTCTGTTGTTGGTAACAAACTGCATACTCTTAAGCGTTGTGTGTCCCCATGGCCTTCCTCCTGCCACCGTAACCGGCAGTGGGAAACGGCTCTAGCGTGGTTGTGTCTTGGCCATACTCGCTTAACTCACGGTCACTTAATGGAGCGCCGCCCTGCTCCTTATTGTCCAAATTGCATTATTGTCCCTCTTGCCGTCGTGCATACCTTGTTGAATGTCCTGACTTCCAGGACGAGCGTGTGTCTTGCTTTCCTACGGTCCCTCACGGTCACTTGTCCCTCGATAGAAATCTTGGTGAATCGGATACTTTTGATATCATTCGCCTTATGCCTTTCTGTTCTCGTATTGGCATCCTTGGTGATATTTAGCGCCCTCTGATTATTCCGCACATTTGATGGTGCTACATAGCCTTCCCGGTTTGGTGCCTTCTTTTGATAATTACTTACTTAATTGGAACTTACATCTTTTTAACCCCCTAAGATGTTCTATTGCTGACTCTGACATATCTGTATGTCAGTGTTATAAAGAGCTTTATTTATGATATCCCATAGTATAAAGAGAACGATGATGCTCCATTAGATGTGAAGACTGCTGAAGAACAAATATATTGGAAAGTACTCCTCTGGCAAAGAGTACTCTTCCCATCCTATTTTTTACTGTATCAAATCATAGTTATGATGCAAAAAGTTTATACATATATAATTGCATTCTCTTTATTTGAGATTTGTCATGTTATGTACATAACGTAATACTATACTGCATATAAAGAAAACTTCAAATTGAGACTTCACTTCGGCCTCTATGATTGAGGAAAGATATTCAGGTTTTGTAAGGTGACACACAAATGGTTGAGGAACCCTGGACCTGGTGAGGAAGCTAGGCTTTCTGCAATGCATGCGAGAACAGTTGTGAACTTAATTTGATGACAAAAATAATAATAATTATAAAGTTTATTTATACAAAATACATTTGAAACATAACAGTGGAGTATTATGTATACAATGGTATAATACAGTGGGGGTATTATGTATACATGTATAATAGTGGAATAATATGTATATATAGGAATACAATATAAATTATATAAAGCCACTAATATGCAGCTGAAAAATTATCCAGAAAATCATAAATGGGGTAAATCATTGGTATGAGTTACTGATGTCTGAATGCAATGTATACTGTAGTTGACTATAGATATATGAATATATCCATGTGACTTTTATTATTTAACTAAAGTACTGTAGGTAGGTAGGTAGGCATCCTGCAGGCTCGGGAGACTATGGAGTTACACTCGGGATGTCGAGGCTGAAGTGTCCTCTCCAGAGCGCAAAGCCAGAGTAGGTCGATATGGAGGAGAGGCTGTTACCCATGCAGTAATAAAGTACTGTACTATATTACTTAACAGTCAGAAATATATTGCCCACATTGTGTCTATTTACTCTAGGTCCATCGAAACGTTGTCAGATGTGGAGGGTTTGCCACTATAGCAAATGACTTTTATTTGTGTATGTAGTGTCGCATATTCAGGTTAAATGTGAAGTGGTTCATATGACATTATGGGTTTTATCTAGTCAACTTGCATACACCAGTAACATAGATGTTGTGGTTTAAAGTATATCTTACTTCTTATTTTATTACAAAGTTTAAGGGTTATGTGTATGATATTATTAACACTTATTATTTAGAATTACGTATTCCGATATTGGTAATATTTGATATTAAGGATATTATAATAATAAAAAGAGCAACTGATTGGTGAAGAATTGCCTCATTATGTCAAGTACTTTGTGGATGTACGGAAAATTGCTCCTTTGTGTCCAGTAGTTGTTGGAAATACAGTGTAACAAATTACTTATAATGTTCAGTGCTCACTACAGCTGAGGACTAGAATTTTAAGTAAACTGCTGGTGATAATAGAATCGAAATAATCGTTATATAAATAATACTGTATAGTAATTTCATGTGAATTACAGTACTTATTATGTTTAGCAAAAATTTATGGCAAGTACAGTTACAGTACAGTACCTGTGGATTTTCTAATTGATATATCACGATAATGTGATTTCTCTGTGTACAGTACTTGCAATATTTACAAGTGAGGTTAGTATTATGTGCCTGTGATTATAATGAATATCAGATATTTCTTGTGGGTTGTGTCAACTGGTGGTGAGACTTGTTCACATTTTTATCGATGGCTCACATTTCTCAAGGAAAACAAGAGTTTATATCTGTGCCAGTAATGATGAGCAGCATGCAAGATACAGCCATATTGTCTGGGTGGCCTTACCTAACAGGCATATATGTTGTGCCGAGAATGTCACAATAATGTGGCTGGGTTGGGATATTTATACATGTGCTGTGCTGCTTCTGTTACAATGTGATATACATACCGTGTATGAAATATTATGCATGTGATTTCAAAATTGAAACATTATTTAATGTCATCCATATTGTTTTGGATATATCGTAAATGCAATATTGTACTCTATTTCAAATTGTCGTCCAGATGCCTGTGTTAAAATCTGCAAATGAAATTTATACAAGGAAATGCTCAATTTTGACTGACCAATAATGTTATGTTTGCTGGATGTTAAACATGTGCTTTATACTGTATCACCATGCACAATGTTTACAATGATATTTGTTTTATTTTGGATGAAAAATACTTAATACATTAAATATTTGAAATGAACTGATGTGTTAAAAAAATTCTAGTCACGTTCTTGTCACCACATAAAATACTCTTAAAACTGAGGTGTAGACACAGAACATTATTCTATACAATAATAATACAGTACTAATAATAATAATAATAATAGTTTACTGTACTGGGTACATTACAGTACTGTACTTATAAAAATACATGATTTAGATATTTGCCTGAAATGTTGCACATGATTAGTGGCTTTAATACAAATAGAGATAATTACAGTATAATCACTATAATAAGATGACTTGTACAAAAATGTAACTCTCAACATACAAAATGTGCCACAGGCACCCACAATATGGAGGGATCCCAGAGACACCCAACTGGAACTTCAGGCATTTCATTGGGTACCACTTGGCCATGAAGGTATTAGGTGATGCTCTTCCTAGTCATATAAATTGCTAACCACCTTTCAGGTCAGCTGTAACACAAACAAGCAGCAATGGTTTCAAGTTCAATAAGTCATAATGTTGGACTGAAAACAGGAGATGCTTTTTCACCCATAGGGTTATAAACCCATGAAACAGCCTACCCGCCGAAGCCGTAAAACAATGCTGAATCTCAAAGCCCAGCTCGATAAAATCATCAGGACAAATTTTATGGGGGGGACCTTTGACAAGACACCAACTTACTGTCCTTGTTTAGGTCACTAGATAGTGGTCCTCAGGTAAATTCAGGTTTGATTATTATAATCAAACCTGATTATAATAATCATCATCCATGTGCAACATTTTAGGCAAACTTGAAGATTAATGTGCTTTGTTGGAGATAATATATTTGAGGGTAATACCATTTAAATGCATGTGTTCACATTTTGGTAACCAGCAGTAAATTGTGCTCTTGCTGGCGTTAATGATGGTTCCAAGCACCATTATTCTCCGAGCTACCTCTGTTAGGAAAGATAATTTTCTAAGAATTCTGTTAACTTATCCTGCCTGGGGCACTTTTAATCACTTTGTTTATGAGCAAAGAATGTCACAATAATGTGACTTGTTAAGGGTCTAGGATGTACCCAAAATGTTGTCATTTTATTTTATTTCATAAGTATGGGCTGAATTTAATTACCGTATTTGTTTACTTTTGGGCTGATCATTTGAATTCGCATTCAAATGTCTGGTCATTCCATGTTCAATTTTCTTTGTACCTGTACCAGGTTACAAGTGACTTGCAGTGGTAGATCTTGTATTATTGCATCTGAGAAACCTACTCCAAGCTCTTAAAAAGATAGAAAGTGTATGAGTATTAAAGGAATTAGTAATATCATAATTCTGAACTAATAGTAAGTCTTCAGCTTTTAGTTTACAGTAATCTTTGCTAGAAGATAGTTTCAAGCACATATATGCCCACTGAGAATGGTCATCAAGTTGCTTACTGTAATAATCTTTGATGGCTAAAAAGCTTCATATCACATTTTAAAAATTCTGATTTTTGTATAATTTATCATTGTTGTGATTGTGTGTAGCCTTATTACAGAAACCTTTATCTACTGTATCCAGCTCTACTGTATCAGCTGAGTGGTGATGTGTGATGCCTTGTAGTTAAACCTATGTTTGTGCAGTAGTAATGTGCACTGATATTTTCACTAAAGCAGTAAGACAATTACCTACAGATTCTTACTTTGTATACAGCTGCCAATTATAAAATAGAGTATCTAAACTGAATACGTTTATGATAATTGTGTACGTTATATACATGGCCCAGGAGAGGAATGGTATCATTAAACCACCTGTACCCCCTTAATCAGTATAGATAAAAGTATAATTAAGATTATATATTTTTTATGAAGCAGTAATTAAAATGAGCTCAAAGTATTAAAACTTGATTTGTGTTTTTTGTTGTGCGCAAAAACCCAACACGAGGATCTCCTTCCTACCTTGGGCCGAGGCTGTTGTGTTTTGATGACCCTCTCTTCTCCCGGGCCTTGTATATACAGTGGAGGTAAATACAGTATACTGTATCTATCAGCTAATCATATCAACATGCAGATTTTCTTTTGCTTAATTTATCAGTATTGATGTTGCCCCCTCGGACAAATGTGGCCAAATAACTTCACTGTAACAATGAATCAGCATTGAAAACGTTGATCCGAAGTTGATAAAATGTTACTGGAAAATGTTAGGCCGCTGGGTTGGTATTTTTGTCAATAAGCGCTGCAGAGATCCTGTCGTTTAGTGACACGTGTGTTTGAACCACTACTTCACGTGTGAGAATTAGCTAATACTGTAATGTAAATAATGTAGACAATGTGGAAAACTAAGGGTGTAGATTCACTGTGATTTAGTATTGTAATGTGGCCTAGAACCCTGCAGTTCCAGAGAAATGTCTCTGCTTAGAGATCAGAGATAGCAAAAGTTATTTGTAATTTAGGATAAAGTTAGGTTATACACTGATAAAGTTTATAGATATATTGTTAATTTCTTGCCTTTGTTCTTCAGCACTCTGCAGTAAAGTGTATTATGCATGCCTTAGTGGCATGTACAGTACATAACTAGCCATTTGTCCATGCTGTTCCAATATAATTTTAATCATTGCTTTTATGAGATTAATTTTAAAGCACTAATGCTTCACTTTGCCATGCAGTAATATGAGTAACAACAGTGAGATAGATATTAATGCTATCAGAAGTCAAGTATTAAACTTGCATGCTAGAGTAAAACTATATACTATATACTGTCAAGCATAGTCCTGCTAGAATTCTGAGCTCATTTGTATTTATCATTGGCACTGTGCTTAGGAAATCGAAAGAATTGTATACTTAAGTATTATGCCTTTTAGCTGACAAAGGCACAAGCATAGTGACATAGCCAGTTGTGTATGTAACATTGTAGTTATGTTAGGAAGTTGACCAGCTGGCCTTGGTCACCCAGATGAAAACTACAGTTAAAATGTAAAATTGATCACTCCCTCACCACAGTTGTTGTTTTCTCTGGCAACAGTGGTACTACAGTACCTCTCAGGGGTCTGCTGCGGCTTCTGCACATCCCCATATCTTGCCCTTCTCTCAATACTTTACACCTCTCTTATCTTTCTCTGCTCTTTACTATCTGATTTGCTGTGTCTTCTCCTTTACTCTCCACTTCTTTTCATATGTTTGCTAAATTCATCTCCATATATTATGCTTGCTTGTGTTTCTTATTTCAAAGAAATGGTAACTGCTTCACTTGTAATAGTCAATTGATCTATCATTTGAAATCCTTTAGCAATTATTTTAATTGATCAGTCAATAATTTTTGTTTTAATCCTTGGACAGCGGTTATTGTCAATTGTTGATTCATAGGTTAATGCTGTAATCATCATATGGAAATTTACAAAATTATTGTCTGTTTTACGTGTATGGATGCAAATACAGTATGGATATAATAGGCCTATGTGGATGCAAAGGTGTTTACGTTGACCCATGAAAGAATTCTGCTACCATGTCATGGCACAAATTAGGTTATTGTCATGAATGTTACTTAGCAAATGCGGTCATCATCATGAATGATTGAAACAATTATTGTCTGGGTTTTAATTAAATATGATGCAAATACTGTATGGATATAAAAGCTCTCTGGATATAAATAAAGAAAAATAAGTGATAAAACAATCAGTGAAACATCGGAGAATAAAGCAGGAAGTGTCATCATAGTTGAGCACCAGGCGCTGACAAGTACCAAACGCAGCCTTGTAGAGCACTTCCATCCAGTGAAACGTTAAAGATTCACTTATTTTCATGTTTTTCTTACATTATGCATACAAATTAATAACTATAATGAAAAATTATTATTATTTTTTTTTTTTTTGCAAGTACAGTACAGGTGGCGCCTCGATTAACGAATGTAATCCGTTCCGTCACCTAGCTCGTAATGTGGAAAACTTGTCTTGCGAAACAACAACACTGTCGGAGGAGGTGTCCGAGAACCAGCGGGAATGCTCGTTATCAATCGAAAGCTCGTCAGTCGAGACAAATTTTCTACGAGTAGTTTGCACGTTACTCAAAATACTCGTAACTAGAGTCGCTCGTCACTCGAAGTTCCACTGTATTGTACTACTGTATAGCATTTCTTTATAGCCGCTGTATAATGGTTAAACAAATTGTTTTTATACCCCTATTTATGCACAGTGTTCCAGGAAAGTCTTAAAGCTATAACAGAAGAGAATGTCCCAAAGGAAAGCAAGCATTAGAAATATGGAGAAAGCAGATGTTTATCGTGCAAAAACAAATCTTTAGGTAGGTTATCATTGCCTTTGTGAAAGGCTTGATCCTGTTCCTTCTAAATCATATTTTGACACCCACGGTGGACACTTTCCAACACTCGTGTTTCAATGTGTTCTTTCATGAAAAAAATAAAAAAATGGAAATCTCAACACAGTGTTTATACTGTATTATATAAGAATCTCAGATTTGCAGCAGGTTGCCACCTGGTTTATAGTTTTACATTTTAAGTTGATAACTGAACTCGGAAGTAGATAAGGCAAGATAATTATCAGGAGAAAGCACTTAGCTAGTATAATTTTATAGCACTTGGAACGGATACGAGGACAACAAGCCGCTGTAGACACATCTTAAAGTAGAATATCCAAAATTATTCTTCTTTTTAAAGATTAGTCTTTAAATATGATGACTATACTTGTATACTGAACATATAATGTTCATTTAACCCTTCAAATGAAATGGTAGTCCTTAATATAATAGTTCCTTTGGATGACTAAAAATTTTGAATGGTGATTATATAATGAATTACTACCCAGTTTCAGACACAACATTTAGGATTATTAACTGGACTTGTAATGGCTTCATTAACTTTATATTTTTGTTGTTGTGTAGACATTATAATTTATTGAGTACAGGGCATTAGCCATTTTTATACTATGAAATTACTTTTGAAAATAATGTTTTAATGTATGATTAGTTCAATGACAGTAACTTGTAAGTTTAATGTTGTTCTGTAAGTTCCTTAGTACTGTACAAGCATTTAATTTCTTTTGTACAAGAAATTAAATTTATGAATCTACTACCCTAGAATTCCCGACATAAATTTAATCCAAAATTATAATGCTTACCCCTGCACCCAAATTCTCTCAGGCATCTGTAGAAAACCATGCACAGTACTTTACCACTTACAAGGAGTTGTTGATAGAATTAACCAGACAGCCCAGATGCAGGGAAATATGAATTGCTGAACTCTAAACTGTGACCTGCATTTTGAATCAATGAAAGATCAGGTTTAAGTAACTTAGGTTATGTTGACCATTGCCATAACTTACCTGGTTTTAATAACAATGCCAGTTTTTAGTGTGAAGCAAAGTTCTTACTGTATATTAACTGAATATTCTTCACAGAACATTCAGTGCTGTGTAAATTATCATTATTTCAAACAGAGTACATAAGGCCTTGGCCTATATGTGTGTTTATGTTAAATTAAGTACTGTACAAGTCAGTGCCCTGCACTTAATAGTGTGATAAGGTCACTCCTTTGTTTGGACCGAAAACTTGTGATAATTCTTTGCGTCAAGCTGGATAATAACAGATTTATATTTTAACTTGTACAAAGATTATAAAGCAGTCTATATAGTCTTGTTATTATGTGAATTTTATTTTTAACTTAGGATAAAAAACATGAATATCCAGGTACATAAACGAAAAGTAATAAGCCTTCCATGTCCATATTCAAAGATGGTACTGCTATAGGGTGAACAGGATTCAGAGACATGCTAGTTTTGTCAACTTGATCCCATCCTCCTGAATATCTTGTACCAGTTGGACAGTCACTGACCCGATGTGCTCTAGGTCCGTTGTCCAAAGTTTTTGCTGCCCACACAAAGTTGACCTGTGTACAACTGGAATAAAAGACTATAGTTTGAAGTGAGTATTCTTTACCCATTAAAATTTAAATATTTACAATTTAAATACTGAAATATTTATGTGACTCGAGTATTATTTTATTATAGACTGAACTGTGGATTTATCATTCTTTAGGTAGAATACCTAATTACCGCAAGCTACCGCACGCTACACAAAGCTTCCTGGCAATACGTTAATAATGAATAAATATGATATGTTAGGTTAGATTGACCTAACCTAACCTAACTTAACCAAACCAAACTGAACCTAACCTAACCTAACCTAACCTAACCTAACCAAACCAAACCAAACCAAACTGAACCTAACCGACGCTTGGCTCGTCGACTTGATTTGACGTCACCAGCTCTTTATTTTCGTATAATTTCTTTATAAAAAGATACTTTTTCAGATTAAAATTATGTTTTTTCGTGTTGTACATTCAGCACCAATTAACATTATAATGAGTAAATATATCATATTTATTCATTACTAACGTATTGCCAGGAAGCTTAATACAGTACGTGAAGTGTTTTAAATGTCACAGTGAATACTGAGGTAAATAAAGTCCATCACTGGCTAACTGCCAACAAACTCACCCTCAATATTGACAAAACTTTCTATATTTTGTTTGACAATAAATCCTCAAATCAAATAAATCTCAGGATTAACAATACCCAAATTTGTAACGAAGTAGATGGCAAATTTCTTGGCGTTCTCATTGACCACAAGCTGAATTTCCAGGGACACATTCTAAATATATAAAAAAAAAGTTTCAAAAACTGTTGGCATTCTTTCTAAGATCAGATATTATGTACCCCGACCTGCCCTGATGACAGTCTATTACTCTCTCATCTATCCTTATCTCAACCATGGTGTTTGTGCTTGGGGTTCTACTACCCAAAATCATTTACGTCCTCTAATTACTCAACACAAAGCTGCTATTAGGACAATATCTAACTGGCCCCAGACATCATTCGGTACCCTTACTCAAATCTCTGAGTATGTTAGATATTAAGTCACTGCACATCCTTTCATGTGTATTTTATATATATAAAACGCTGAACTGTAATATCAATCCTGACCTTAAAAAGCTTCCTAGAAGGTTGTAACAGATCCCATGAGCACCACACCAGAAACAAATACGTATTTGATATTCCAAGAGTACGACTTAATCAAACTAGAAATGCTCTACAAATCAAGGGACCCAGAATGTGGAATGACCTTCCCAACCATGTTAAAGACTGTACCTCTCTCAACCAGTTTAAGATAAAAACTAAGTACTACCTAATTAACTCAATGTAACCTACCTCACCCCTAAAATGTCAACCCATGTCTTCTATTTTAAACAATACTGTTAGTTGACCAAATTGTATTTTTGCTTTTATCTGCCATGTTTCTCCCCCCGCCCCTTTTTTCATTTTTTTCTTATTTTTTCTCAACACAATTTATACTTTAATCTAAGTTAGTATTAAGTTTTAGTCTTAGTGTTTTTCCTGCCCGAAACGCTTTGCGTAATAGTGGCTTTAGGCATTGTATGTACTAGCTCTAGCTATAAATTCATTAATATTTGTATCACCCCTTGTATGTATGTACTTTACCTGAATAAACATTTGTATTTGTATTTTGTATTTGAAGCTTGTGTAGCTTGCGGTAATTAGACGGACCGTTCAGGAGAGCTTATGCTGTTACACATTTAATTATCTATTTATTTTATTTATTTTGATATATACAAGAAGGTACATTGGGTTTGTGAGGGTACATAGCATGGTGTTTACATTCTTGTAAAGCCTCTAATATGCCCGAAGCCTCTGCCCGAAACGCTGCGCGTGCTAGTGGCTTTACAAGACTGTAATTACCATATTTGTATCCTCACATTCCTTATGTACATTCTTGTATATGCATAAATAAATAAATAAATAAATAAATAAATAAATAAATAAATATGCGCAACGTTTCGGGGAAGGGGGTGGGCGTTTCGTTGTGAAGTGGACGGTGGCTACTGCATGAATGGGGACGGGACACTATTGTTGCTGTTGTTATAGATTCAGTTACTCGGAACAAGTTCCAAGTAGCACGGGCTATGGTGAGCCCGTAGTGGACTTACCTGGCACAGGAACGGTTCTTTGTCGTGAGCGGGGACTCTTCTTCCAATCCCTTAAATACGTCACCCATACTGCGTGCGCAGCGTTTGCGGAAGGTGCTGCGCCAATAATAATAATAATAGTAATAATAATAATAATAATAATAATAATAATAATAATTTATTTAGAAACCGTACATACATAGTTGCAGCGTTACAGTACAAACATTCTGTTAGATTTAAGATAGAGGTAGTACATACAATACCTAATGCCACTAGCACGCATAGCGTTAATTTCGGGCAAGGAGAGGTGGGGAAAAAACACTAAGACTAAAACTTAATAGTAATTGAGCTTAAAGTATAAATTGTGTTGAATGAAACAATAAATTAAAAAAAAGGGGGGAACATGGTAGAAAATAGCCAATATGCAAGTTGGTCAACAAACAGCATTTTTTTTTTTAAATAGTAAGACATGGGTTGACATTTGGGGGTGAGGTAGGTTACATGGAGTTAAATGGCCACTGCCTTTTGAACGAAAGGCGGTGGAGTTTCTGATGGGGAAGGAAGAGACAATTGTGCATCGCGTTCCGCAAGGCGCGGTGCGGCCAGCCTGGGTGACATAAAAAGCGCGGGAAGTCAGGTCTCTCCCTCACTCCATTTCTCGACCCGGTCCACGATTCACGAAGCGGCTCCACGCTCAGCGCCGCGCCTCATCGACACGTGGGCCAATACTCTATACTGCATCTCAAGCCTGCTTTCTGTGTACACAAGATTTCTCAAGCAAAGGGACCCCATCCCCGCTACTATGGCCCCAGATCTGACGTTCTCTATTCCTTTGGGGCCTTCGACATCCCAGGCCGGTACGGCAGGGGCCCCCTGCCCTACTCAGCAAACCTTAAGGTGAGAGAGTTTTCCTGTTCAAGTTAGTCAGGACTATCCCCAGTGCTGGCGTGTGATTGCGCCGTCCCTCGCGGTCCGTTTGTACCGCCTTAGCTAGTTCCCTGGGCCTTCCGCCTGTTTGCCTGCCTGGGGTTGCAGGTGCGCCTCAAGGTCGGGACTGGTGTGCTGGTTGTCTGCGGCGACTCCATGTGGCCAGGTTTCGGTGGTCCTGTACCCCTGGGGCCCGGCCCTAATGCATGCTCGGTGGAGCATTCGTCCCAGGTGTGCCCTCCCAGGCGTTTATGCCCGAAACGCTTTGCGTAATAGTGGCATTGTATTGTACTATAGTGCAATATAGGGGCTACACCCCTCAAACGTTTGTCTGGCTGGTGTAGCCCAGCTTGTTCGTCCCAGACGTTTGTCTGGCTGGTGTAGCCCAGCTCGTTCGTCCCAGACGTTTGTCTGGCTGGTGTAGCCCAGCTCGTTCGTCGAAGACGTTTGTCTGGCTGGTGTAGCCCAGCTCGTTCGTCCCAGACGTTTGTCTGGCTGGTGTAGCCCAGCTCGTTCGTCGAAGACGTTTGTCTGGCTGGTGTAGCCCAGCTCGTTCGTCCCAGACGTTTGTCTGGCTGGTGTAGCCCAGCTCGTTCGTCGAAGACGTTTGTCTGGCTGGTGTAGTCCAGCTCGTTCGTCCCAGACGTTTGTCTGGCTGGTGTAGCCCAGCTCGTTCGTCGAAGACGTTTGTCTGGCTGGTGTAGTCCAGCTCGTTCGTCCCAGACGTTTGTCTGGCTGGTGTAGCCCAGCTTGTTCGTCTCAGCTGTTTGTCTGGCTGGCGCAGCCCTGCTTGTTCGTCACAGATGTTTTGTCTGACCGGTGGAGCCCGGCTTGTTCGTACACTGACGTTTAGTCTGGCTGGTGTAGCCCGGTCTGTTCGTACCCAGTCCTCTGGGCTGGCCGGTGCATCCCGGCTTGTTCGTACCCAGTCATTTGGGCTGGCCGGTGTATCCCGGTTTGTTCGTCCACAGTTGTTTGCTTGCCCGGTGTCCCTAGTTATGATCGCCCCAGCCGTTTGGCCTGACCGGGGTAGCCCGGCCTGTTTGATCCATGGCGTCTCGTCCTCACGGTGTAGCCGCCTGTTCCCGCACGTACACGTTCCCTCCTGTTTCCCTGTCATGTCCTACTCCAGCCAGTTGTGTCCAGACCACGGTTGTGTACGGTCGCAAGGTTGGCGCTCTTGGCGTCCGCTGATTGGTGGGAGGTGGAGTATTGCCCCACACTCTTTGTTTTTGCACGTGGTGATACAGAATATTGTTAATTTGTTCTCGATTATTGACAGCATCGAAGAAATGGCTGAGGCGGTATGCCTAAGTGGTAGTGAGGAGGACAGACAAGATGATAACAGACCGTTTGAAGTAGTAGTGAACAGAAAGAAACGGAGAAATAATAACAGACAGCGAGACAGTGAGAGTGACGATGAAATTACAAAGAGACCAAAGAATGAGACCCTACTCAGCAAGACTCAAGACAAGCAATTTACTAGAAGGAAGAGGCTGTTGTTCCCTACAACATGCCAATTGAATTTCCACCAAAAGCTAGAGTGGACGGTACGTCTGGCTAAACAATGTTTGGAATACGAACCACTCTTCAAGGAGGGTCTTCACCGGCCCTACATAACAGTTGGGACTGAACAGGCCGTGGAACGCCTCACGACGGTTGGTTTTGAGAATGTAGTAATGGTTCCTCCAGAAGAAGGTATGTTGCACACAAAGATCATAGTTTTCAAGTTTCCAACTTATTTGGATCCTGACTGTCTTCTTCTTAACAATGATAATGTTGTCTGGGCAAAGAGGAACAGTGTTCGTGGTGACAAACAAAGCCAGGTTGTTGCCTTGGTAAAGGGTGAGGCGCCGGAGAAAATTTTTGTGCAAGGACTAGGCTATAGGAGCGTTGCAAAATACTGTACATTGAAATACATATGGCATGGAAATGCCAGTTTGACCCCAGGTGTCGGTATTGTGGGAAAAAACACGACTCACGAGAGTGTAGAATCAAGATTGAAAGAAGTGAAAAAATCGTCCCATTTTGTTGCAACTGTCGAGGCAGCCACAATGCTGGTTCCTCTCTATGCCCCATGAAGCCTCATCTGAAAGAGACTAGGACGGGTCCTACAAGCAGGATAGATGTATCCTCGCAGCAAGGAAAGATTGTGCAAGAGGAACATGGAGGAAACAGTTGGAAGCCAACGACAGCCCCTATGATCAATGTGTGGGAAAAAGAGACGGAGAAAGTAAAGGCGAGCTTAGGGAAAGTACATCATGCAGTGGGAAAACTGAAACCTTGTGAGGACAAGGTTCAGGACAATATGGTCACCTCTGAGGTTGGTAATCAAATTTTGGAGTATCTAAAAAAAACTAGATAAGAGGATTGAGGCATTGGAAAAATTGGCTATGGAAGGTAGACGGGGTGAAGATGGTGGTGAAACAGGACGTGTAATTGAAAGTAAAACGAGACGTGAAATGGAAAGTGAAACGTGCGTAGAAGAAAGTAATGATGTGCATGACGTAACGATGATAGAGGATAGTCAGGAGAATACACTTTCTAGTAGTAGTCGCGGTGTTCAACCTCCTGTTGTGACAAATGGTGAAAGAACGGTTAAAGTAAAACGGGTTACAGAAATAACAAAGAAAATAGATATGAATAATATTACCTTCGATGTTAGTAGTAGTTGTGAAGGTGAGGAGAAAGAAAAAATGTTACGGTGTTGGAAGGAAGTTTCTAAGGTACTCTCGTATCTCATGGAATGTGACGGACAGGGCAAAGGTAGTTTTATTATTAATCATGGATGAAAGTAAATTGAGAATATTATCTTGGAACATTAATGGAATAAAAACTAGAGCGGTGGATGTACACTATTATACTCTTAGAGAGAATATTGACATAGTAGCACTCCAGGAAACTGGGGATAGGGATGGTACCATTCTGAGGCTAAATGGCTATAGAGGTTTTCACTTATATGCTGATGGAGGAACTAGGGGGGTCTCATGTTATTTCAAAAGTACCATACCTGCCGAGATAACTGGAATCCCTCAGAGATATAGAGGTATTGAAAGTATTAGCTTGCGGATACAATTAAAGGACCGAGAGTTAAATTTCATTAATCTATACATCTCTGATAGCTCCCTTGATTTAAGATACTTGCCAGATTCCTTCTTTTCTGAAGATACACTTGTGGTAGGGGATTTTAATGCCAGACATCCAGCTTTAGGATCAAGGGGTAAAGCAAATAGGAATGGTTGCAGATGGTACCAGTTTTTGCAGGAACATGAAGATGTTCAACTGCTGGGCGAGCCCTCTCCTACTCATTTGAGGGGAGGGAGATTAGATTATGCTTGTTTGATAAATGCTGAGGGCATAGAGGGGAATTGTCTTACTGTGGATGAAATGCTAAGTGATCATTTTGCATTACAAATACAGCTTAAACTAGATAAAAAGCATGCCTGCCTTCAGAGGAAAAGGTTAAAGTTTAATGAGGGAGAATTAAGGGGTCTTGTTGGCCATATTAAAGTCTTGGTATGATACTTATAAGCCAGTTTCGGCAGAAGCATTTTATGAAGATTTGATTAAGGAGGTAGATGTATTTAATGCAACATTGAACCGGAAACCATCTAGTATAAAAAGGCATCCCCCCAGAAAAGAAAATTATACACATGACAAGATGCTTAAGGGGTGGACATTAACAATGAGGAGAGCTCACAGGAATTGGAATAGGAATGGTAGGACTGAGGAAGGGAAGAATGCTTTACTGGCAGTTGCTAGGCTGTGTGGGGAGAAGAGAAAGGAAATTAGGAGCAAGTATTGGCAGGAATTTGCAGAGAAAGTTGGGAGTAACAGAAACTTGAAAGAAATCTGGCAAGACGTAAATAAAATAAGGGGTAAAAAGCACAATTTTGTTGCACATCCAGACCCGCAAGGAATTGCAAATGGGCTCGTAAATAAATGGGCGGAAGCTGCCAAACTTAGTTCATTACCCGCTGTAACGAGAGAGTCATTAGATTCTTGGAAAGATCTAAGAAAGGATTTTATACTTATAGCAGGTAACAGTGGTGATGTCACTTGCACAGGTATTACCAGAGAAGAACTAATAACGGCGATTAAAGTTGGGAAATCTACCGCACCTGGGGAGGATGGAGTAACTTATGAAATACTTAATGATCTTGCCACTATGACGAAAAGCCCACTTTTAGACCTCTTTAACATTAGTTATAAAGAGGGCAGTATTCCCAGTAAATGGAAAAAAGCTATGATCATCCCTATCCCTAAAGCCAATGGAGAGTATAGACCTGTGTCTTTAACCTCGTGTTTTTGTAAAATGATGGAGAGGATCATTTTAAATAGACTTTTATATATAATAGGTGATCAGCTGTCTAGTAATTTGTTCGGGTTCCTCAAAGGAAAAAGTACCTCTGATTGTATTATTAAATGTCTAGCTGATGAAAATGATTATTACAGAATTTTCATTGATTTACAAGGAGCTTTTGATAAAGCCAAGAAAGAGGTTATTTTATATGAATTAGCTAGTCTTGGTGTTAAAGGGAAATTATTGCGCTGGATAGGGGATTATCTTTACGAAAGGAAGGCTCAGGTGTGGTATCAAGGTTGTATGTCAGGTGTGAGGTCTTTTGAACTCGGCACACCTCAGGGAGGAGTGTTGATTCCCACCCTGTTTAATGAACTAATGAATAAGATATCATCTGAGAGATACTCAAATGGGGTAACTCCGGTCATATATGCCGATGATATTTTGTTTCAGGGCAAAGCTATTTCAAAGGTTCAAACAGTGTTGGACAATTTCGGAAACCTGTGTCACCATATGGGATTGGTCGTTAATGAAAACAAAACTAAGTTTGAATGTAGAAGTCGGAGCCCCATTGTTTTGAAAATAAACGGTAAAAATATAGAGAGAGTTAATATATATAAATATTTAGGCATATATGTTGGATATACCCATGAGAGTTTGGAAGCTGAGATGAACAGACTGTTGGGTCAATGTCGGAAGAGATTACAACCTCTGAAGGCCTTGGCGTGCTGTGGAAAGGGAGTGGGAGTCCCTGTGCTACGAATGTTATACTTGAGTACTGTAAGATCTCTTATTGATTATGCTGCACCTGTCATTTCTTGTTTTGGTAAAGGTAGGATGGGCAAGTTGGAGAAGGTACAAAATGAAGCCATGAGAATTATCTTAGGATGCCCAAGAAATGCTATGATTGAGATAATGAGGATGGAGTTGAATCTGCAGAGTATTGGGGATAGAATTGCAGAGATAAATGTAGCCTCTGCCATTAGATTAATGAGAGGTTATCTTGAGGTTATCTTGAGATGATTTCGGGGCTTTAGTGTCCCCGCGGCCCGGTCCTCGACCAGGCCTCCACCCCCAGGAAGCAGCCCGTGACAGCTGACTAACTCCCAGGTACCTATTTACTGCTAGGTAACAGGGGCATTCAGGGTGAAAGAAACTTTGCCCATTTGTTTCTGCCTCGTGCGGGAATCGAACCCGCGCCACAGAATTACGAGTCCTGCGCGCTATCCACCAGGCTACGAGGCCCCTGGGGAGCTAATGAATTAATCCTCTCGGTTCAAAAGGTGGGAAGTAGTGAACAGTGTATGATGAAGAAGAGAGTATATATGAATAAATTATGTTATAATGTTATAAAGTATGATGTTATTACAGAGTGTATTGCTGTGCCCAAGAGAAAATTTACACCACCATGGGAGGATTGTAATGTAGATGTAGTAATTACTCCCTTGCATAAGAAAAAAAGTATGTATGAAATAGGAGAGCTGAGGGCAACATACGATTGTATAATTAGAAAACTGCCTACAGAAAACACTCTACATGTATATTGTGATGGGTCAGTAGCTAGGGATGGGAAGGCAGGATGTGGAGTCTTGATCAGGGAGTACACTGACATCGGCACTGTGGATACTGTTATTGGACGCCGCTTAACTGACAATGTCTCTTCAACGCAGGCTGAACTCCAAGGAGTATTAGCAGGATTACAGGAAGTAGTCAAATGTGGTAAAAATGCTTGCTTCTTTATTGACAGCAGAGGAGCGTTAGAGTCTTTAAATAGCAGACGCCCAGTATATCAGAATATTGTGATAGAGTGTAGAGAGAATGTTAAGAGACTAGAAAAAACTGGGTATAAAGTAAGATTCATGTGGATCCCTTCACATGTGGGAATACTGTTGAATGAGGTAGTTGATGACATAGCGAAGAGAGCCACTGAAAAAACTCTTGTTGATGTTGTATGTCAGTTAACCTTGAAACAAATAAAAACAAGAATCAAGATGATCCAGGAGGGTGAAGAAATGATAAAGAGAATGGCAATGGTGGACAGTAGTAACACACTTAAGAATTATTCAATAATAAATACAAATTCGTCCTTCACCTGTGGTAGAGGAAAGTCTACTTGGAAGGATTCAATTTACATGAGATTAAGATTAGGATACAAATATATCTGGCAATACGGTGTTGATGTCAGTGAAAAAGATAAGGAGTGTAAATTATGTAGTATGCCGCACGCCCACACCTTAGAACATTATGTATTAGAGTGTCAACTTATTGAAAACTATAGAAATAAGGAAATAAATAGTGTACCACATCAAATTGTTTGGATGTGTGATAATGGTATGATAGACAGTATACTTAGGAGCTACAAGAATTTTGCCCCAAGAGTGTAACAATTATATGCTGTACTTACTATATAAACCTGCAATGTTAAATGGGATTCTTGTAATGTTATTTGTCTATTTGTACTCACTGAATTTGTGCGCCCCTTGAGGGACTTGAAGTAGAGGGGGGTAGAAATAGCCTAAGCTACTCTATCCCTTTGAGATGTATTTCTTGCTTATCTCAATAAACATACCTTACCTTGAGGTTACCTTGAGGTGCTTCCGGGGCTTAGCGTCCCCGCGGCCCGGTCGTCAACCAGGCCTCCTGGTTGCCGGACTGATCAACCAGGCTGTTGGACGCGGCTGCTCGCAGCCTGACGCACGAGTCACAGCCTGGTTGATCAGGTTGATCAGCCTGGTTGATCAACATACTTCAACTTGAACCTACTCCAGCGCAGGCACATGCGGTCGAGCGGTCTGTCCGCTTGGGTGGATGCCAGCGTAAAGCCTGTGGATGCCAGCATAAAGCCTGTGGATGCCAGCATAAAGCAAGTGGATGCCAGCATAAAGCATGTGGATGCCAGCATAAAGCATGTGGATGCCAGCATAAAGCATGTGGATGCCAGCATAAAGCCTCTGCATCCCAGCATAAAGCCTCTGCATGCCAGCATAAAGCCTGTGGATGCCAGCATAGGGCCTGTGGATGCCAGCATAAAGCCTGTGGATGCCAGCATAAAGCCTGTGGCTGCCAGCATAAAGCATGTGGATGTCAGGATAAAGCATTTGGATACCAGCATAAAGCCTGTGGATGCCAGCATAAAGCCTGTGGCTGCCAGCATAAAGCCTGTGGCTGCCAGCATAAAGCCTGTGGCTGCCAGCATAAAGCCTGTGGCTGCCAGCATAAAGCCTGTGGCTGCCAGCATAAAGCCTGTGGCTGCCTGCATAAAGCCTGTGGCTGCCAGCATAAAGCATGTGGATGCCAGCATTAAGCCTGTGGCTGCCAGCATAAAGCCTGTGGATGCCAGCATTAAGCCTGTGGCTGCCAGCATAAAGCCTGTGGATGCCAGCATAAAGCAAGTGAATGCCAGCATAAAGCCTGTGGCTGCCAGCATAAAGCCTGTGGATGCCAGCATAAAGCCTGTGTGTTACGACCCTGGGTTCTCCAGTGGAAACCAGAGGTCAAAATTGAGCTATTAAACTTCCTGGTAGCACAGTTGGGCATCTAGAATGTCAATTGTTTGTATCTTCCCTGCCAGACGTAAGACTATTATTGTTTCTCAAAGAGCATTTAAAGACTGAGCTGGGGGTTGATTATTAAATAATAACATAGGCACCAACTTTGCTTACTAATACTTTCTAATCATTCATAAAGTAACAATACGTTGCATAGGGGAAGATCTTTAATGTGCTTAGCTGCACGATCAATTAGGCTCCTCCCGGCACCACGACATGAGGGAGGCAGCTGGTGGCTAGCTCGGTCTTCTCTTGGCTGGTGGCGTGAGGTTAAGACCTACTCTGTGGCTGTATCCCTACTCTCCTTCCTTCTCCTCTTACTTATTTCCCTTACCTGAAGTTCCTGTATCCTTAAGCTAAGTACAGGGCATTAGTGAGTGTGCCTACTCTGGTAGTAACGATTGGTGAGACCTGGGGATAGTATTTTGCCAGTGTTTGGGTACCCCTAAGTGTTGTTTTGTATTAGGGTCCCACGTGGTTTCACTACCCTAAGCTGCATCCAGCTTCAGTGCTTATCCAGTAGTACTTTACCCTAGCTTGTTATTAGTGTAAACCTTGTATCCTG
Source organism: Procambarus clarkii (assembly GCF_040958095.1). Taxonomy (NCBI): domain Eukaryota; kingdom Metazoa; phylum Arthropoda; class Malacostraca; order Decapoda; family Cambaridae; genus Procambarus; species Procambarus clarkii. The sequence continues at coordinate 8,979,456 of NC_091167.1, forward strand.
CCTACGTGGACCAAGGCTTTTAACGTAAGATAGTGTGGTAAAGTTATTATTATTATTGTTATTGGTGTGAGTGTATATGGGGGGTTGTTAACGGGTTAATAAATAAGTACATGAATTACAGAGTATCTCTTCTTCCAAGGTGGGAGCGCAGTGATCAACCCTTAGACGAACATATTTGGTCTTGTAGCAAGTTATTACTACTGTGGATAGTTTATTTTGGGGGCCGGGCCTTTTAGCTCTCCCATATTTGATACTCCTGTCTTCTAACTACCTATACCCCTTAATAGTACCAGTACCCCATAGAAGCCCCACTCATATCATTTGTAACAAGTGGTTGGCCAGTCCGGGAGGAACATTATAAGTGTAAAAAATTAGATTCTTGAGTGCCAAAATTAAAATTTTTTATTTCCGCAGAACGGTTGTGTGCTAGCCTAGGGTCCAGCTCATCTAGCAAAGGACATTCTTGCACTGACTGGACACCCAGCTGGATCCCTTCACGATTAAGGTTAGTGTGGCCTTGTGTTAGGGGCCGTGCAAATTTTTGTTTTTTTCCAATTTTTATTTTTTAATTTTTTCTTTGGCTGGGAGCTAAAATTATTAGTGATGTCTTCTGAAATGCAGAACCTGGCAAGGGAGCCTTCAGTGGTAGAGATAAAGAAACTTAAGTCTAATTTAGTATTGTTAGGCCAGGAATTTGGCCTAGAATTAAATGTCGCAGATAAAAAGTGGACTTTGGTGAATGAAATATTACAACATTGTATTGATGAACAACTATTGGCAAGTGATACACCTTTATGCCAGCCTAGCCAAGCAGAAAGTGCAACTCATAGGGAAAGTGAATTAGCTTTAGAGTTAGCAAAAATAAAATTAGAGGAGCAAAAACTCAAAACCGAGGAGGCTAGAATTAGAGCGAATGCCACTGGAACTCCACCTGCCGGGGATTCAAACCCCAGGCATTATGAGAAAAAGCATAATTTGCCTGAATTTTCAGAGTCTGACCCTGAAAGGTTTTTCAACCATTTTCAGAGAGTGGCCACGTCCATGAACTGGCCAAAGGAAGAGTGGGTGAAAATCCTACAGGGAAGACTTAGGGGTAAAGCACAAGATATTTTTATAAACATGCCTGACGACGAGTGTTTCGAATATGATAAAGTCAGGGAATGTATTTTGCGGGCATATGAAATTACTCCTGAAGCTCACCGCCAAGTTTATCGTAACCTTAGGCCTACTCACAACCAACCGCTCACTGAATTTGTGAATGATCAAATTCGATTATTTGATAGATGGATTCGCTCGGCGAAAGCCGAAACATACGAGGCTCTCAGGAACTTAATTTTAATGGAGCATTTTATAGATGTTATGCCAGAGAACGTATCACAATACATTAAAGGAAGGATAGAGTTAAATTCTAAAATAGGGGATTTGGCCAAGTTGGCAGAAAACTACCAATTGGCGGGCAAAAGGCCCAATAAAAATAATTATACCCCACAGAGTAGCAAACCTTATACCCACAGCCAGTCCAGACCAGCTCATTCTAACCCTTTACCTAATGCACCTTCTGTTTCAGACATAACTAACCCTGTTAAAGTGTCTAGCCCAACGGCACCTAAAGGTGAACCGAAGGGTAATTCTGTTAGTAATGTCTCTTCTCCCCGACGTTTTTGTGGTCACTGTAATCGTTCAAACCACAATATTAGCCGTTGTTGGCAACTGTACCCAGAAAAAAGACCCAATGCTCTAGTTGTGACACAGGGCTTGAGGCCTTCGGAAGGGTTAGGGAGTAAGACCTCCAACCCACAGTGGTTGGACTTGCTTACCCCATTCTTATCGAAAGGGAGACTACTTTTGTCTGAGGGTTCTTCCTGGAAGGACGTGGTGATCTTCCGAGACACCGGTGCCATCCAGACTTTAATTTTAGAGAGTGCATTGCAAGGTGCCAACACTCTCGACACTGGAGAGGTGGTACTGGTCGAGGGTGTCACTAGTGATACTCGGGCAGTACCCCTCCATAAGGTTACCCTGGAATCTGATTTCCACAAGGGTGTTTGTACAGTCGGAGTCACTTCATACCTACCTTTCCCTAATGTTGATGTAATAGTTGGTAATGATTTAGCAGGGGATAAGGTAGGGGACTCCAGACTGCCTATTATGTTGCCTACCCCTAAGGTTTGCCTGGATCCACCCGCCGCAGAGGATAATGTTGTGTACCCTGCGTGCGCGGTGACCAGGTCTATGGGACTTAAATGTAAGGGCAGCCCTGTGCTTGCCAAGGTGGTAAATCCCGAGGTCACGAGGAGTTTTCCGAGTGGTGAAAACCAAGTGGACCTCGCGGACACATTCATGGCCCGACTCGATGACGTGGCCGAGGACATTGTGGAGAGCCTGCCACTGCCGTCTACCGAGAGTAGTGGAGAGGTGGAGGAGAACAATGTTGAGCCTCGGCCAATGGCATCTGACCAAGGCCTAGATGCCTCCTTGAGTGAGTTACAGAAAGCTGACCCCACTCTTGCAGATTGTCATGAAACAGCCGTCTCTATGGAGGAAATTGTAGACGCAGCAACTGGGTACTACTACAATGATCGGATTTTGATGAGAAAATGGAGACCACAGGGGGCTCCCTTGTCAAATGAGTGGGAGGTAGTCCACCAGGTTATGTTGCCGACCTGCTATAGAGAAAGAGTTTTGGCAGCTGCTCATGATGATCCTATGGGGGGACATCAAGGTATTAATATTACGTATCACAAAATTTTAAAGTATTTTTTCTGGCCCAAGCTGAAAAGCGATGTGGCAAAATTTTGTAATGCGTGTATTGTTTGTCAACTGGTTGGGAAACCAAACCAGACTCCACCTAAAGCTCCTCTAAGGCCTATTGTCGTGCCAGAGGAACCATTTTCTCATGTGGTAATGGACTGTGTTGGACCATTACCTAGAACTAAGTCTGGTAATATTTACCTAATCACGATGATGTGTATCACTACTCGTTACCCAGAGGCTTTTGCTGTAAGGAACATCCGAGCAAAAACTGTTGTTGCTCGTATGTTGCAATTTTTTTCCACTTTTGGACTGCCTCGGGTCGTGCAAACTGACAATGGTACTAATTTTAAGTCTGATGTTTTCGAGCAATTTTGTAAGGAACATGGAATAACTCATAAGGTTTCCAGCCCATACCATCCACAGAGTCAGGGGGTAATTGAACGTTTCCATCTAACTCTGAAGCAGATGTTGAAGACATCGTGCGAGAGTTCCCACACCTTCTGGGATGAGAATTTACCGTATGTTTTGTTTGCGGCTAGAGAGGGATTACAAAGTTCACTGGGCTGTTCTCCTTTTGAGTTAGTCTTTGGCCATAAAGTTCGTGGACCCTTGCAAATGTTACAGGAGAATCTGTTAGGGAACGTAACGTTATCCGAAGGTTCGGCTTTCTTTGCGCAACACCACCAGAGACTCAAGGACTGCAAGGCGGCTGCATTAAAGTATCTTGGCAAGGCCCAAGAAAAGATGAAAGAACGTAACGATGCTAAATCTAAGTTACGGATATTTCAGCCTGGCGACCCTGTCCTGGTATTAAAGCCTCGACTAGGGAACACTATGTCCCACAAGTACGAAGGCCCCTACATTGTGACAGAAAAGACTGGGGACCTCACGTACAAAGTGAGGCACTCTGACAAACGTAACCAGGTAATGCTCATACATGTAAATCGACTGAAGAAGTTCCAGGGCCCCAGGCCCATTGCACTAACCAATGTTTCCATTTCCAGTGAGAGAGGGGATGATTGTTCTGGGGAGCCAACTAATCTCATTTTCAATAATTCTAGTTCTGTGAATGCTGTGGAGGAACTGTCCCATTTGCAGATGGCCCAACGTGAAGAGGTGCAGTCGTTGGTTGATGAATTCTCCAGTCTGTTCGGGGAGGTCCCGACCCAGACTGATGCCATTTGCCATGATGTCGAATTGACGGACTACACTCCCATTCGCCTTCAACCCTATCGGATGAGTCCAGAAAAGAAGGCCATCGTACGGAAGGAGGTCGACTTCTTGCTCCAGCACGGCCTCATCCGGCCGAGCCAGGGCTCTTGGTGCTCGCCCTGCCTTTTGGTCCCCAAACCAGACGGCTCCTGGCGATTATGCACCGACTATCGGCAGCTCAACAAGGTGACCATTGTGGATGCCTATCCGCTGCCCCTCCTCGAGGACTGCATTGACGAGTTGGGAAATGCCAAGTACGTTTCGAAATTCGACCTCTCGAGGGGGTATTATCAAATCCCACTCACTGAACGTGCTAAACAGCTCACCGCGTTTGTGACACCCGAGGGTGTTTTTGAGTATCAGGTGTTACCGTTCGGCTTGCGTAATGCCCCTGCCACGTTCCAGAGACTCATGAACTCTCTACTCGCTAAGGTGCCAAATTGTCGGGCGCATTTAGATGATATCGTGCTGTTTGACAGTAATTGGGCTGACCACATAGCTAGGTTACGCCAGTTGTTTGCCATCTTGAAAAGGGCAAATCTTACCTTAAATGCTAAAAAGTGTCATTTTGGCCAAGGCACAGTGACGTACCTCGGTTATGAAGTGGGCCAAGGAAAAGTGTTACCTCGGCAAGATAAAATCAATGCCATTCTGGAGTATCCAGTACTAAAGTCTAAAAAGGACGTTCAAAGATTTATCGGTATGTGTGCGTACTATCGACGTTTTTGTCAGAACTTTTCCAGTGTTGCCACTCCTCTCACAGACTTGTTGCGGAAAGCCGTTAAATTTAAGTGGTCATCAGACTGTGCAGAGGCATTTAAAAATTTGAAATTGATCTTAGCTTCCGCCCCAGTGCTTGCTAGTCCAAGGTTCGACCGACCGTTTAAAATTCATGTTGACGCGTCTGACTCGGGTGCTGGTGCAGTGTTGTTGCAAACTGGGGATGATCAGGTGGAACACCCAGTATATTATTACTCTGTGAAATTCGACAAGGCGCAACGCAATTATTCAGTGGTAGAAAAAGAGGCGTTGGCGCTAGTGTTAACATGTAAAAAGTTCGAAGTTTACCTCACAGGTAATATAGTGGAAGTGTACACGGACCATAACCCACTGGTCTTCCTGACTCAGATGAAGGGTAAGAATAAACGCATCCTCAGGTGGGCGTTGTACCTACAGGACTTCAATCTTTCCATTACCCACCTACCGGGCAGACTCAACGTGATAGCCGACGCTCTGTCCCGGTTGCCTGAATAACATTCATCTGAGCCACAGAAAGCCATTTACCAACTGTCATGCTTTAGTTAATTTTTTTTAGGTTCTCCTGTGACATTAAATATTCCGTGTCCAATTTATTTACTTCCCTGTTCTTTTATTTTTTTGTGTATGTTTTTTTTTTTCTTTCAGAGAACTCCTTTGTATTTTTTTTTTTTTTGCAAAGAAATTGCTTTTGATTGATTTTTTGTTTTTGTCATATGTTTTTCTTTTTGTTCTCTGTATACTCTTACAAAAAAATATGACTACTATTCTAGTAGTCACATTTTTTTTTCTCTGAAGGGGGGAGGAGTGTTACGACCCTGGGTTCTCCAGTGGAAACCAGAGGTCAAAATTGAGCTATTAAACTTCCTGGTAGCACAGTTGGGCATCTAGAATGTCAATTGTTTGTATCTTCCCTGCCAGACGTAAGACTATTATTGTTTCTCAAAGAGCATTTAAAGACTGAGCTGGGGGTTGATTATTAAATAATAACATAGGCACCAACTTTGCTTACTAATACTTTCTAATCATTCATAAAGTAACAATACGTTGCATAGGGGAAGATCTTTAATGTGCTTAGCTGCACGATCAATTAGGCTCCTCCCGGCACCACGACATGAGGGAGGCAGCTGGTGGCTAGCTCGGTCTTCTCTTGGCTGGTGGCGTGAGGTTAAGACCTACTCTGTGGCTGTATCCCTACTCTCCTTCCTTCTCCTCTTACTTATTTCCCTTACCTGAAGTTCCTGTATCCTTAAGCTAAGTACAGGGCATTAGTGAGTGTGCCTACTCTGGTAGTAACGATTGGTGAGACCTGGGGATAGTATTTTGCCAGTGTTTGGGTACCCCTAAGTGTTGTTTTGTATTAGGGTCCCACGTGGTTTCACTACCCTAAGCTGCATCCAGCTTCAGTGCTTATCCAGAAGTACTTTACCCTAGCTTGTTATTAGTGTAAACCTTGTATCCTGCCTACGTGGACCAAGGCTTTTAACGTAAGATAGTGTGGTAAAGTTATTATTATTATTGTTATTGGTGTGAGTGTATATGGGGGGTTGTTAACGGGTTAATAAATAAGTACATGAATTACAGAGTATCTCTTCTTCCTGTGTGGGAGCGCAGTGATCAACCCTTAGACGAACATATTTGGTCTTGTAGCAAGTTATTACTACTGTGGATAGTTTATTTTGGGGGCCGGGCCTTTTAGCTCTCCCATATTTGATACTCCTGTCTTCTAACTACCTATACCCCTTAATAGTACCAGTACCCCATAGAAGCCCCACTCATATCAGTTGTAACACTGTGGATGCCAGCATAAAGCCTGTGGCTGCCAGCATAAAGCCTGTGGTTGCCAGCATAAAGTCTGTGGATGCCAGCATAAAGCATGTGGATGCCAGCATAAAGCCTGTGGCTGCCAGCATAAAGCCTGTGGCTGCCTGCATAAAGCCTGTGGCTGCCAGCATAAAGCCTGTGGATGCCAGCATAAAGTCTGTGGCTGCCACCATAAAGCTTGTGGCTGCCACCATAAAGTCTGTGGCTGCCAGCATAAAGACTGTGGATGCCAGCATAAAGCATGTGGCTGCCAGCATAAAGCATGTGGCTGCCAGCATAAAGCCTGTGGCTGCCAGCATAAAACCTGTGGATGTCAGCATAAAGCCTGTGGATTCCAGCATAAAGCCTGTGGATGCCAGCATAAAGCCTGTGGATGCCAGCATAAAGCAAGTGGATGCCAGCATAAAGCATGTTGATGCCAGCATAAAGCCTGTGGCTGCCAGCATAAAGCCTGTGGATGCCAGCATAAAGCTTGTGGCTGCCAGCATAAAGCCTGTGGATGCCAGCATAAAGCCTGTGGCTGCCAGCATAAAGCCTGTGGATGCCAGCATAAAGCCTGTGGATGCCAGCATAAAGCCTGTGGATTCCAGCATAAAGCCTGTGGATGCCAGCATAAAGCCTGTGGCTGCCAGCATAAAACATGTGGATGCCAGCATAAAGCCTGTGGATGCCAGCATAAAGCCTGTGGCTGCCTGCATAAAGCAAGTGGATGCCAGCATAAAGCCTGTGGCTGCCAGCATAAAGCCTGTGGATGCCAGCATAAAGCCTGTGGCTGCCACCATAAAGTCTGTGGATGCCAGCATAAAGCCTGTGGATGCCAGCATAAAGCTTGTGGCTGCCAGCATAAAGCCTGTGGATGCCAGCATAAAGCCTGTGGATGCCAGCATAAAGCCTGTGGATGCCAGCATAAAACCTGTGGCTGCCAGCATAAAGCCTGTGGATGCCAGCATAAAACCTGTGGATGCCAGCATAAAGCCTGTGGATGCCAGCATAAAACCTGTGGCTGCCAGCAGAAAGCTTGTGGATGCCCACATAAAGCCTGTGGATGCCCACATAAAGCTTGTGGATGCCCACATAAAGCCTGTGGATGCCAGCATAAAGCCTGTGGATGCCAGCATAAAACCTATGGATGCCAGCATAAAGCCTGTGGATGCCAGCATAAAGCCTGTAGATGCCAGCATAAAGCCTGTGGATGCCACATGAGACCAGAAGACATGGCAGGATGTGCAGAATACCCCCGTTGAAAAGCAGAGGTGCAACAGGTACTCTGAGAGAGAACTCTATCAACATCAGAGGCCCGAGACTGTTCAACACGCTTCCACTACACATAAGGGGCATAACTGGCAAACCCCTCACAGTGTTCAAGAGAGAACTGGATAAGCACCTCCAAAGGATACCTGATCAACCAGGCTGTGACCCATACGTCAGGCTGCGAGCAGCCGCGTCTAACAGCCTGGTTGATCAGTCCAGCAACCAGGAGGCCTGGTCGACGACCGGGCCGCGGGGACACTAAGCCCCGGAAGCACCTCAAGGTAGCCTCAAGGTAGGTAGGTATGCCAGCATAAAGCCTGTGGATGCCAGCATAAAACCTATGGATGCCAGCATAAAGCCTGTGGATGCCAGCATAAAGCCTGTGGATGCCAGCATAAAGCCTGTGGACGCCAGCATAAAGCCTGTGGATGCCAGCATAAAGCCTGTGGATGCCAGCATAAAGCCTGTGGATGCCAGCATAAAGCCTGTGGATGCCAGCATAAAGCCTGTGGCTTCCAGCATAAAGCCTGTGGGTGCCAGCATAAAGCCTGTGGATGCCAACATAAAGCATGTGGCTTCCAGCATAAAGCCTGTATATGCCAGCATAAAGCCTGTGGATGCCAGCATTAAGCCTGTGGCTGCCAGCATAAAGCCTGTGGCTGCCAGCATAAAGCCTGTGGCTGCCAGCATAAAGCCTGTGGCTGCCAGCATAAAGCCTGTGGCTGCCAACATAAAGCCTTTGGATGCCAGCATAAAGCCTGTGGATGCCAGCATAAAGCATGTGGATGCCAGCATAAAGCATGTGGATGCCAGCATAAAGCATGTGGATGCCAGCATAATGCATGTGGATGCCAGCATAAAGCATGTGAATGCCAGCATAAAGCCTGTGGATGCCAGCATAAAGCCTCTGCATGCCAGCATAAAGCCTGTGGATGCCAGCATAAAGCATGTGGATGCCAGAATAAAGCCTCTGGATGCTAACATAAAGCCTCTGGATGCTAACATAAAGCCTCTGGATGCCAACATAAAGCCTCTGGATGCCCTCATAAAGCCTCTGGATGTCAGCATAAAGCCTCTGGATGCCAGCATAAAGCCTCTGGATGCCAGCATAATGCCTCTGGATGTCAGCATAAAGCCTCTGGATGCAAGCATAAAGCCTCTGGATGCCAGCATAAAGCCTGTGGCTGCCAGCATAAAGCCTGTGGCTGCAAGCATAAAGCCTGTGGCTGCCAGCATAAAGCCTGTGGCTGCCAGCATGAAGCCTGTGGCTGCCAGCATGAAGCCTCTAGCTGCCAGCATAAAGTCTCTAGCTGCCAGCATAAAGCCTCTGGATGCCAGCATAAAGCCTCTGGATGCCAGCATAAAGCCTCTGGATGCCAGTATAAAGCCTCTGGATGCCAGCATAAAGCCTCTGGATGCCAGCATAAAGCCTCTGGATGCCAGCATAAAGCCTCTGGATGCCAGTATAAAGCCTCTGGATGCCAGCATAAAGCCTCTGGATGCCAGCATAAAGCCTCTGGATGCCAGCATAAAGCCTCTGGATGCCAGCATAAAGCCTCTGGATGCCAGCATAAAGCCTCTGGATGCCAGCATAAAGCCTCTGGATGCCAGCATAAAGCCTGTGGCTGCCAGCATTAAGCCTGTGGCTGCCAGCATAAAGCCTGTGGCTTCCAGCATAAAGCCTCTAGCTGCCAGTATAAAGCCTCTGGATGCCAGCATAAAGCCTCTGGATGCCAGCATAAAGCCTCTGGATGCCAGCATAAAGCCTCTGGATGCCAGCATAAAGCCTCTGGATGCCAGCATAAAGCCTCTGGATGCCAGCATAAAGAATACAAATGTATACAAAGTTTGCAACACACTAAAGGGATCCTTGCCTTCCTCAACACTTCCTTGCTTACCTGCAGGAAAGACCTACAGGTGAGCAACAAATACATTTACAAAAATATAGCACTGAAGCAAACAGTTTATGTAAAGTTACAAAAAAATAATATTACACTCCTGTATGTGTTATGATATTTCCTGGCACACACCTGATTGTAGAGGGCCTTATGGAAGTCCACATCTCCTTTGTGGATGTTGTCGGTGAGTATATCCCGATGGAGCTGTTGAGCCAACTTGGCTATCTTGGCCAGTGTTGCCACATGCTCTTCCATAAACTTAGTACGCAGAAGTCTATTTGCGTCATGTATTGGCGAATACAAGCTTGCAGTCTGATAATGCCCCTAATGAAGATCACATTCTGACTCTGAAATAATATAAAATAGCAAATAATATTTTTAGCATAGGATGTGATCCTGGAAAATCAGATGGACAGTGAAAGTAAAATCATCCACATGAATATACTCTCACCCTATTTATTTTTACACTTAAGACTTATATTAGAGTAAATTTCTAGATTTACTTCGATTTATATGTCTTTTTTTAATTATTCATTTGAGCTCACTTTGTTTTCTTAGGTTCATACTAATTATAGGATTTTAATTAACCAGTACTAAGCTAATTATCTTTAAGACCATTTTGCTCTATGATTATTATTTTTCTTATTATTTTTTTTTTTACATTTATATTGTCAGTCTCTGATTTTTTGTTTTTTCTTTTACCTAACTTGTGTGGCCTTCCTGGCTATCTATTAAATCTTTATTTTACTTCTAATTTGTTACTATTTTATGTGTACAGTGGTACCTCGCATAACGAATTTAATCCGTTCCAACGCCGCTGTCGTCATGTGAAACCGGCGTCATGCAAAACAATTTTCCCCACCCAAAACAATGTAAATACAAATAATCCGTTCCACCCCCTAAAACAACAATATGACATTATACACTGGTAATATTATACTGTACAAGTTAAATAAATGTTTGTTTGACTGTTTCCATGTGTATATTCACTTTACCTTATGAAGAGTCGTTGCTGGCTTGAGGGAGCCGATCGGGAGGGAGGGAGGAGAGGGCTTATGGGGAGAAGGGAGACACCACCTCTGGGTCAGGCGGGCTCGCTCTCTTTGGGAATTTAACCCCACTAGGACCGGGTTGTGGTTCACGTCTCTTCCCACCCTGTCCACTGACCATATCGCGTGTCACTTGCTGTTGTCTTCGTTTGAGGATGTCCCTAAATCGAGACAGCACATTGTCATTAAACAGGTTCACGCACCGTGTTGTCACCGCCTTATCAGGGTGATGCTTTTCCGCAAATGCTGTCACCTTTTCGAACATGCCCAGCACGTCCCTGATCTCACTAGATGGGATAGCATCCTCGCAGACCTCCTCCTCCCCCGATGAGAGCTCCTGTACCTCCTGTTGCACCAGCTCTTTCTGCAGTTCCAGGAGTTCCTCGGTGGTCAGTTCATCACTGTGCTCCTCCACCAACTCCTGCACATCAGCAGCATCCACCTCCAGACCCAGTGTGTGTCCCAGAGCGACAATATCATCCACTAAAAGAGCCTCCGGGTCATCCACAGGTGCGGATGCAGATGCAGGTGCAGGACCGAAACCTTCGAAGTCTCGCTCAGGGACACCCTCAGGCCACAAGTTTCGCCATGCAGAGTGTAGGGTTCTCTGTGACACCCCTTCCCAGGCCTTATCTATCAAACGCAAGGCCCCCATGATATTGAACTGCTCCTTCCAGAATTGTCTGAGGGTCAGCTCTGTGGTGTCAATCACATGAACACATCTCTCCAACAAGGCCTTCATATAGAGCTTCTTAAAGTTAGCAATGACCTGCTGATCCATGGGTTGGAGGAGTGGCGTGGTGTTTGGAGGAAGAAACTTGATGGTGATAAACTGATTTTCAGGGAACAGATCATCTTGCAGTTGGCAAGGATGCGCAGGTGCATTATCGAGCACAAGCAAGGCCTTGAGTGGTAACTGCTTGTCGACGAGATAATTTCTCACTGTGGGGCCGAAAATGTCATTTACCCACTCACTAAAGAAGATCTGCGTGACCCAGGACCTCTTGTTCGACCTCCACATCACATTCAGCCGTGTCTTGTGACCCTTAAACGCCTTGAACACTCGTGGATTTTCTGAGTGATAGACGAGCAGCGGCTTGACCTTGCAATCGCCACATGCATTGGCACAGAGCACGAGAGTAAGGCGATCCTTCATCGGTTTGTGGCCAGGCAATGATTGTTCCTCTTGCGTGATGTAGGTCCTCTTCGTCAGTTTTTTTCAAAAAAGGCCGGTCTCGTCACAATTGAAAACTTGTTGTGGCAGAAACTGCTCCTGATCAACAAATTTCTGGAACTCTGGCACAAAAGCCTCAGCAGCACCTTTATCAGAGCTGGCAGCCTCCCCATGTCGCACAACACTGTGTATACCACTCCTTTTCTTAAAGTTCTCAAACCAGCCACGGCTTGCCCTAAATACCTCCTCATCTTCAGACGACGCACCTGGTATCTTCCCGACAAGGTCCACATACAGCATCCTAGCCTTAGCGCAAACGATAGCTTCAGAGACACAATCGCCATGCAATTGTTGTTCATTCATCCACACCAGCAGTAGCCGTTCCACATCTTCCAGGAGTTTTGGACGTTTGCTGGTGAGCTTGCTAACTCCTTTGGCCATGTCAAGCGTCTTATATTTATCCTTGCCCTTCAGTATGGTGGATATTGTTGAGGGAGCCCTGCCATACTCCCTGGCAAGATCAACCACACGAATACCACGCTCATGCTTTGCTATGATCTCTTTCTTCACTTCCACAGTGATTGCCTCTTTCTTCCCCTTGCAAACTCCTGCTTTCGCAGGCTGCTTCTTGGACGACATCGTGCGTTCAGAATTGTAGTCACAAAACCACAAAAAAAAAAAAACACGAATATCAGAATTGTGTGTGGAGCGATACAGACGGATACTGGTCGTGTGAGACACCAATACAACACTGTAGACAGTGGCGGCGTGACCCCACCATGTGGTGTTGACGTTACACAAACGAGCGTTCGTCATATGGGACGATTTCTCGCCGATCGGGCCAGTCGTTACCCAAAATATTCGCCTTGTGGGGCGATAGTTATGCAAGGTACCACTGTATTTGCTTCTATTCTTGTGTTTTTCTACATCGTGTATCTTGTATCGTGATCCCTCTGCATTTCCATGCACACTGATATTGATCCTAATCAAAATCTTCTGTCTCATATCTACACCAACCAGCACATTGATCATCATTATTCCAAGAACTTCACAGCACACCAGGCAAAAAACAAACTCCAAAATAGCACCTGTCTATCAGTTTACAACCAAAATGTTAGATCACTTGGTAAACATTTTGACAATATAAATGCATTACTCACAGCACTAGGTACTAACTTATCGTTCATTATTTTAACAGAAACTTGGCTAAATAAAGACTATACCCAACTCTACAACTTAGCTGGTTATAAAGCCATTCATAACTGTAGGCCTAATAAAAAAGGTGGTGGCACAGCTATATATTACCAAGATACTGTACATTTATCTGCAACAGTGTCATTAGTGATAGAGATGACTACTGTGAATATACTTTTGCTCAGTTTACAATTAAATCCCTTAAATCCTCTTTGACTATTGGAGCCATCTACAGATTTCCCAATACTAACATAGCTTCTTTCTCAGATAACCTAAGGAATCTTATTATAAACAACAATCTCAACAAAAACCACATCATTCTGGGAGGAGACTTCAATATTGACCTGGGTCAACAAAATTGCTCTTAAGTTGCCTATTTCCTTAACAGCATGAACTCCTGTATGCTAATCCCCACAATCACCAAACCTACCCGAGTCACTCAAACATCAGCCACTACCTTGGATCACATATGGACAAACATAACAGCTCCCCTTGTATCTGGTATAATCTACGACAGAACAACTGACCACTATCCTACCTTTCTCACAGCGAACATGGATATAACACCACCAAAAAGCAAGGAACTTTCATTTAGGTTACACAGTGAATCAGCTTTAGGCAATCTTACAGATGCACTTCACAATATTAACTGGGATTCTGAATTCAATAATACCCAGGATATAAATTCATTAGCTAACCTCTTCCTCTCCAAAACTCTAAGCCTCTACAACCTTCATTGTCCCCTTCTTACCAAGCAAGTAACTGACAAAAGATTAAACAATCCATGGCTCACAAGTGGCATTCTCAACTCAATATACAAGCAACATGAATATGAAAAGAAACTTAGGATTGGCCTAGTTTCAAAGGAAGTAGCTAAAAGGTACTCATCAATGCTTACTACAAGTATCATAAGAAAGGCAAAACTTGCATATTATGTGAATAGATTCAATGAAGCAAAAGGCAACATGAAAAGCACATGGAAAACAATCTCTAGTATCCTAGGAACTAAACAACACTCACATAACCAAATAAAACTCTATAAGGATGGGAATACACCGTCAACTGATTTAGAAATGGCAAATGAATTTAATACAGTAGCTTCTTTTCATCGGTTGGTGCTAATCTTGCAAGTAAAATCCCACAGACTCAAACACATATTAACACATATCTCTCAGGCAGCTATCCAAACTCTCTTCTCCTTTCACCAATCAGCCTGGCAGATGTTGTGTCCATCATACACTCTAAAAACCGTCTCCGTGGTGTAGTGGTAAGACACTCGCCTGGCGTTCCGCGAGCGCTATGTCATGGGTTCGTATCCTGGCCGGGGAGGATTTACTGGGCGCAATTCCTTAACTGTAGCCTCTGTTTAACGCAACAGTAAAATGTGTACTTGGATGAAAAAACGATTCTTCGCGGCAGGGGATCGTATTCCAGGGACCATAGGATTAAGGACTTGCCCGAAACGCTACGCGTACTAGTGGCTGTACAAGAATGTAACAACTCTTGTATATATCTCAAAAAAAAAAAAAAAAAAAAAAAAAAAAAACCAAGGCAGGGAACACCAGTGAAATTCCGTCCATTGTATACAAGAGCGCCTCCCATGCCCTTGCCCCACCCGTAGCTCTACTGTTCAACAAATCTATAGTGTCACACCTTCCCTGATATCCTCAAAAAAGCAAGAGTAACGCCAGTCCATAAAGGAGGCAATCCGGCGGACATAAACAATTATAGACCAATATCAAATCTACCCATTCTATCAAAAATATTTGAAAAAATTATTTACAAACAGCTCTATTCCTACCTCGTAAAATTCGACATACTCAGCCCCTGCCAGTTTGGCTTCCGGTCCCAAAAGAGCACCAACGATGCAATCATTAGTCTCCTTGACGTTATCTACTCAGCCCTTGACAAAAATGAGTTTCCGATTGGACTCTTCATTGACCTAAGAAAAGCCTTTGATACTGTTAATCACAACTACCTCTTACTCTACTCCAGCATTAAGGAATCCGAGGCCTTGCCCCCGACTACATCCGATCCTATCTTAGTGACAGACACCAATGTGTAACCATCAATGATACAACTTCTTCCAATCTACCAATTACCGTTGGAGTGCCACAGGACACCATCTTAGGACCTCTTCTATTTCTTATATATATATCAATGATCTGCCTAATGTCTCTAATATTCTTAAACCTATATTGTTTGATGATACTACTCTTTATCTATTCAGACCCCAACCCACATACACTAAATAATGTTGTGAATAATGAATTAAAAAAAGTCCACTTATGGATGTCAACTAACAAACATTAAACATAGAAAAGACCTACTACATCTTATTTGGAAGCAAATCATCAAATGAAATTCAGCTACAGATAGACAACATTAACATCTGTAATAAAAATGATGGCAAGTTTCTTGGCCTATTCCTAGACAAGAGACTTAACTTCAGCACCCACATTCAACACATAACTAAGAAAGTTTCTAAAACAGGTGTATACTCTCTAAAATAAGATATTATGTTCCTAACTCTGCTCTCCTCTCACTATATTATGCACTAATCTATCCCTATCTTAATTATGGTGTCTGTGCATAGGAGTCTACCACTGCAAACCACCTTAAGTCCATCACCACCGAGCAAAAATCTGCTATCAGAATAATAACTAACTCTGCTTTCAGACAACACTCAGCTCCCTTGTTTAAATCCCTAAACTTGCTAAATATTAACTCCCTCCACACATTCTCTTGTGTCCTTACCTTGAGGTTACCTTGAGGTGCTTCCGGGGCTCAGTGTCCCCGCGGCGTGGTCGTCGACCAGGCCTCCTGGTTGCTGGACTGATCAACCAGGCTGTTAGACGCAGCTGCTCGCAGCCTGACGTATGAGTCACAGCCTGGTTGATCAGGTATCCTTTGGAGGTGCTTATCCAGTTCTCTCTTGAACACTGTGAGGGGTCGGCCAGTTATGCCCCTTACGTGTAGTGGAAGCGTGTTGAACAATCTCGGGCCTCTGATGTTGATAGAGTTCTCTCTCAGAGTACCTGTTGCACCTCTGCTTTTCAACGGGGGTATTCTGCACATCCTGCCATGTCTTCTGGTCTCATGTGATGTTATTTCTGTGTGCAGGTTTGGGACCAGCCCCTCAATTATTTTCCATGTATAGATTATTATGTATCTCTCCCGCCTGCGCTCAAGGGAGTACAGATTTAGGCTCTTTAGTCGGTCCCAGTAATTTAGATGTTTTACTGAGTGGATTCTAGCAGTAAAGGATCTCTGCACGCTCTCCAGGTCAGCAATTTCTCCAGCTTTGAAAGGGGCTGTCATTGTGCAGCAGTACTCCACTCTAGAGAGTGGAAGCGTTTTGAAAAGTATCATCATCGGTATAGCATCTCTAGTGTGGAAAGTTCTTGTTATCCAACCTGTCATTTTTCTTGCAGTTGTGACGGCTACTTTATTGTGTTCTTTAAAGGTAAGGTCTTCCGACATGAGTACACCCAGATCCTTTACATTGCCTTTTTGTTCTATGTTATGATTTGCCTGAGTTTTGTACGTGGTTTCTGTTTTTATATTTTCAATTTTTCCGTAGCGCATGAGCTGGAACTTATCCTCGTTAAACACCATATTATTTTCTGTAGCCCATAGAAAGTAGAAAATGTAGTGTCAACTACATTTACAAAACCCTGTTCTTAAATGCAAACCATGCTCTGAAACTCTCCCTGGACAGATGTAATAGGGCCCATTATCACCACACGAGAAATAAATATCTCTTTGATATCCCCAGGGTCAAACTTAATCTGTGTAAACACTCTATGCAAATTAAGGGACCTAGTCTTTGGAACTCACTCCCTAGTGAATTGAAAAGCTGTCAAACTTTTGCCTTATTTAAAAGCAAAACCAAAAAGTACCTAATTTCATCTTCGTAGTTTCCTACACTGAGCTTTAAATTTGCTCTGTATCTAGTGGTATCCAATCTCCCAATTTTTATGTACTTAACCCAAACAACCTTATCATTGTGTTCATTGCTGTCTTCTTTTATGTGCTAGCCATATGCTGTATTGTGTCTACCAATTTTTGTCAACTACCATTCAAGCTGTCATTGCAATCAATCTGAATTACCTATGTGCTTTAATATACCTACAATTTTCTCTCATCTTTTATTTTTTTTTTTGCCTTGTAACTGTTATCATTTTTTATAAATTTTGCAAGTATTTACCTACTAAAAATTTTCTTAGATTAAGGACCTGCCCAAAATGCTGCGCGTACTAGTGGCTTTACAAGATTGTAATTACTGTACTATACTATGTATCCTCACAATCCCAATGTACCTTCTTTTATATATAAATAAAATAATAAAAAAAAATGAACTGAATGAAATGAATGAAATGACCCCCAAAACTGCTGTGGGACAACTTTACACCTTTCAGCTGTGACCAGACTAAGCCGACCACTACCAGAATACAGTACGGTATATTATCTCTTAACTGAAAATGCCACCACTCTTTAATCTAAACATGACATTCTACCTTTATATAGGGAATACCACCTCTGGTGCAATTATAGGGACCCACAGCCTCAAAGAAGGGAACACAGAGCATTCAGAGAGAAACTTGTCATTTAACTCTAAATACGTATGAGTGTTCGCTTCTTCTACTATCCCCCCCCCCTTTTTTTACTGACCTTTTTCTGCCTTTTATACTAACAGTCAGTTACTCTGGCCTCAGGCTGGGCTCGGAGAGTAGAAAAACTCCCAAAACCCTCTACAGGTATGCTCCGGGTAAGAAATGAGCCACGAAACATTTCCCTTTGGAATGCCCTTGTCAAGAGGCACGGGGCCAAATGTCCAAAAATCAAACACACCGTTATTCAATTTGTGTTGCCTTATATGTAGCATCAAAACAAATGGAGGGATAATATAGACAAATATACATGGCTATTTCCTTCCAAATTAATGATACAATGTTTTGGTGTTTGAATACAGGCACTTAGGGAGGGTAGAAAAAGCCGAGGCTACTCTATCCTTTTGAGATGTATTTTATGGTCCCAATAAACATACTTGAACTTTAACTGGCACTTGGGTATCTACAACACACATTGTAATCCCAGGCACCACCAGTTTTGGATCAATATGTAAGAACATGTGCACTACAGTCTCTGTAGTGCACATGAGAAACAAAAAATTAAAAAAATATAATATACAATCCATATTATTATTATTATAATATATATATATATATATATATATATATATATATATATATATATATATATATATATATATACATTATATATAAATATATATATATATATATATATATATATATATATATATATACTGTATATATATATACACATATATACACATATATATACACATATATATATACATATATATACATACATATATATACATACATACATACATACATACATACATACATACATACATACATACATACATACATACATACATACATGCATACATGCATACATACATACATACATACATACATACATACATACATACATACATACATACATACATACATACATACATACATACATGCATACATGCATACATACATACATACATACACACACACACAATGGGGCCTCGACTTACGATGCTAATCCGTTCCCAGAGACGTATCGTAAGTCGAAATATCGTAAGTCGAAGCGATTTTTCCCATAAGAAATAAAGGGATTTGAATTAATCCGTTCCCCACCCTCCAAAATATTAACATAAAAATACATTTTATACTGAATACAATGTTTTTTTCTAACTACAATACAATACCAAAGTTACTCATACCTTTATGGAGGGCTCTTGATGGCGTATGGAAGATGGTGATGAGGGGGGGGAGGAGAGTTGTTACTGTTTGCAAGGGGAGTCCCCTTCCATTATCACATCAGGCAGTGATGTTTTCTCTGGGGTACTCTCAAGTTTTGCCTGAATACCACTAGGACCTGGTTGTGGTTCAGTGCTTGTTTGTCTCACTACAAATGTCAAGAGACATTTGTTTTTCCATTCGTTTTAACATTTGTCTGTAATGTTGCATCACTTTAGCACCCATAATGTCTTTATTCTTAGCTAGTATGGTGGATATCGTTGACCGAGATTTGTTGTACTGCCTAGCTAGTTCACCTACCCGCACACCATCTTCATATTTACGAATGATCTCTTGTATTTGCTCTATGGTCATTCTTACATGGGATCTCATATGTTGAGCCTTACCACTGACTTTCCTGGGACTCATGGCGTATTATATAATAATTACTTTAATGTTCAAAATGCAAAAAATCACCACAAAAGCAGAATTTCTTATAGGCGTGATTGTCACTAAGCGGGTAGCTGTAGTAAACTGAGGAAGGTCGGACCGCGTGACCAGGAACCACGCGCTCGGCCGACCCGAACGTGTACCAACAAATATCAGATGTTGACGACACCATCGGATGTCGAGTCGCATTTTTCGATGAAATTTATATTTTAACTCGAAATTATCGTAAGTAGGGGCAATCGTATGTCGAAGTGCCACTGTATATAATTTGGGTAGAGAAAAGAGAGAGAACATATAAATGCCAGGCACAGCATCATAATTACAGTTTTCCACCATCAAGGAGTGAAGAGGCACTTGAGCTATAGTAATTAAAGGATAAGAGAAGATGTATCTCCTGGAAAAATCATTTCCCCTTTTTATTGTAGGGCTACAGTACTTCTGCGGTAAATTTCCACAAACAAAATCAGTAAGATCTTTACTAACCAGCCGATGAAAGTGGACACTGGAGGCGCTTTCTTTCTCTGGAACCATGTCAAGTCACCTTCAGCTGTGACAGCATCCTGAAGAACCATACTTCTTTCCTTCACAACGTTGCTGCAGGTTCCCTCAGTCCTACAGTAGAGGTTTCCCAGTTACCCGGGTGATCAAGGTTCACCTCCACTATGTCATCTCTGAAGCTCTCTGGGTGCTCAGCCAAGAGACTGGTAATGCTGGTGGGCCATGGGCTAGGCCAAGGGCTGTTACCAAAATCTTTAAGCAATCCTGGTTGGGTTACAGTCTCTGACTAGTAGTGGGACTTGGCCACGAATTGGAGTGATTTCAATAATGCTAAGATCTTCGTTGGGTGTGCACAATCTACTCCAGTAAATCCCTTAAATCTTCCCTGACTATCGATGCCATCTATAGATTTCCTAGTACCAACATAGCTTCATTCTCAGACAACGTAAGGAATCTTATCATAAATAACAAACTCAACAAAAATCACATCATTCTGGGAGGTGATTTCAATATTGACCTGGGTCTTCAAAACAACCCTCAGGTTGACTATTTCCGTAACAGCATGCACTCCTGTATGCTAATCCCCACAATCACCAAGCCCACCGAGTCACTCAAACATCTGCCACTACCCTGGATCACTTATGGACTAATATAACAGTTCCCCTTACATCTGGGGTAATTTATGACAGAACAACTGACCACTATCCTACCTTCCTCATAGCAAACATTGACACATCACCAGCAGAAACCAAAAAACTTTCATTCAGGCTACATAGTGAATCAGCTTTAGGTAATCTCTCTAATGCACTTCACAATATTAACTGGGAACCTGAATTTAATAATACACAGGATATAAACTCATCAACTAACCTCTTTCTCTCCAAAACTCTAAGCCTCTACAACACTCACTGTCCCCTCCTTACCAAACAAGTAACTGATAAAACAAAAAATAACCCGTGGCTCACAAGTGGCATAATTAAATCAATCAACAAAAAACATGAATATGAAAAGAAACTTAGGATTGGCATAGTTACAAAGGAAGTAGTTAAAAGGTACTCATCAGTGCTTACCAGTATCATAAGAAAAGCTAAACTTTCATATTATGAGACTAGATTCAAAGAAGCAAAAGGCAACATGAAAAGTACATGGAAAACCATCTCTAATATCCTAGGAACTAAACAACACTCCCACAATCAGATAACACTCTCTAAGGATGGCCTTACACTGTCATCTGACTTAGAAATGGCGAATGAATTTAATAGCTTCTTTTCATCGGTTGTTGCTAACCTTGCCAGTAAAATCCCACAGACTCAGACACATATTAACACATATCTCTCAGGCAGCTATCCAAACTCTCTTCTCCTCTCACCAGTCAGCCCGTCAGATGTTGTGTCCATCATACACTCACTAAAAACCAAAGCTGGGAACATCAGTGAAATCCCATCCATTGTATACAAGAGCGCCTCCCAAGCCCTTGCACCACCCATAGCTCTGCTGTTCAACAAATCCCTTGAGTGTCATATCTAACCTGATAGACTATCATACCCTGATAGACTGCTGGTCAAGTCGTCGACTGCAGTTTCGGATAACAACTTCGTTCACTGAGAACGTTATACATTCATACCCTTTCGTTCGTACATGTGCTGGTACATGGTGTCCGCTCGTCCGGCCGGTTGGGGGCCGACCCAACAATGTGTGTACAATGTGTGGATTATATGAACTCAGGGACCGCAGAAGACCTATTGGCCCATATGAGGCAGCTCCTATTTATAGCCACGCAAACTCATTCATATACTGTATATGAATGAGTTGGGTAAATATAAACACATTCTAAATATATCAAAAAAAGTTTCAAAAACTGTGGGCATTCTTTCTAAAATCAGATATTATGTACCCCGCCCTGCCCTGGTGACTCTCTATTACTCCCTTATCTATCCATATCTCAACTATGGTATTTGTGCTTGGGGCTCTACTACCCAAAATCATTTACGTCCTCTAATTACTCAACACAAAGCTGCTATTAGAACAATATCTCACTCTGGCCCCAGACATCACTCGGTACCCCTACTCAAATCTCTGAATGTTAGATATTAAGTCACTGCACAATCTCTCATGTGTAATATATATATATATATATATATATATATATATATATATATATATATATATATATATATATATATATATATATATATATATATATATATATATATAAAACGCTGAACTGTAATGCCAATCCTGACCTCAAAAGCTTCATAGAAGGTTGTAACAGAACCCATGAGCACCACACCTGAAATAAATACAGTTTTGATATTCCAAGAGTACGTCTTAATCAAACTAGAAATGCTCTACAAATCAAGGGACCCAGAATGTGGAATGACCTTCCCAACCATGTTAAAGACTGTACCTCTCTCAACCAGTTTAAGATAAAAACGAAGCACTACCTAATAAATTCCCTGTAACCTACCTTACCCCTCTGTTGTCAACCCATGTCTGTTTTTTTTAAAACAACGCTGTTTTCTGAGGTTGGAAGAAAACGTGCTCAGATTGGGGACTTGTTTATTTTATAATGGTAAATAATAAATTAATATATAAAATTAATATATAATAAATTAATTTATTATATAAATTAATTTATTATATAAATTAATAAATAACAAATTAATAGATAAAATTATTATTATATAAATAATAATAATAACAAATAGTATAATGATAAGCAATTATTTTTAATGAATCAAATAGCTAATTAGGATGAATGATAAATAATTATTGACTAGTGCATAACAATAAAGTATTAAGGAATAATTATAATGAATAATCCTTAATGATAAAGTAGAGATCAATTACAATTAATAACTACATCCATAGGTAGTAAATGAAAGTTGCATTAGACTAATTACAATTCATGGGAATATTTCTTAGCTATCTGCAGGCTTATCACTTTGGGGGTTCCGGCGGAGCACCCCCAATCCCGCGAGGGCCAGCGGGAGAAGGATTAAGGAGAAGGGGTTCCTTACTCTTACTAGCACGTAGACTGGGCAAAGGATTAGCTGCGGACAGCGGGACACTTGGGGACCGGCGCTGCACCCCCACCGCAGGCCAGCTGGCCGGACCCCCCCCCCCCCGAAGGGCGAGGCCCGCTGGTCGCAAGGAGGCCTCAGAATGGCAGTGCAACAACGTCCCGGACGTAGTCAGCTGGGTGTTCCAGCTGGTTGCTGGACCCGCCGTTAACTCCGATGGCTAGCCCGTCAAGAGAGCCGAGTGGCCCTGTCAATTCTAAAGGCAAGAGTGCGTGGTCGGCTGAAGGCGAGCCTATCTCTGCGAGGGCGGCGCGAATTAATCGCCCTGAAGAAGTGTTGCCTGTTCACTGAGCACGGGCCGGGTAGAACTTGCCGGGGGGCGCTCGCTGGGCTAGGGTATGCGTGCGCCCTGCACTGGGCTTGTAGGATCCGAAGAGTGTTGATTCCTGACCATGTAAGCGATACCTGGTCCAGTCGAAGCGTGCGTCGATTTTTTGTCGCGTAGATCACCTCCCCCGGGCTGAAAGATATAAGGCAGTAAGGGTGGGCAGAAGCGGCGTGCAGTGTTATCGTGACAGGCAAGGGCACAGACGAGAGGGAAACCCTAGCTGAATCAATACGGAGACGAAAAACGGGGGGAGGGAGCCTGGCACAGGAATTAAGAGATTCCTTAATTAACAATCCTGGATGAATAAAGAGTTTTCCGAACAATTATACTGAAGCAATGAAGGGGGCTAACAACTCTAAGAATCTTCCAGCAGACAGAAGAGGGAAGTACCTTTGCTAAGAGCAAAGGTGGGAGAACAGCAAAGAAGCACAAAGCAGCTATAAACAGGGATAATACAAAACACTGTAAATCTTGAATATAAACCAAACATATACCAAGAACGGGTATATACAACTAAGCAATATATACATAAACAATAAAATGGAATAAGAACCAATTCTTAAAGCCAAATCTATAACATGCTTGTGTCCTAAGCGGATGTAGAATGTGAGCGGGGAACATTACCCTTGGTCTCCATCCCATCTCTGCCTCCAGACGGGTGATAGGGCTGGATAGAAGCCGAGGAGTCTGCCTTAAGTGGCCGCTGAGTGTAGTCTTGTGTTGTCAATGAGCGTCTGCAAGCCGCAGCTTGTACGCCGTGAACTTCGGCTACATCTTTTAGAACAGGAGCAAAGTGAAATCGACGGCAGGGAACCGTCATCCAGTAACTGTAATAAGGAATAATATTAAGAATACAATGTCATAAATAATCGTACAATGTAAGAATACAATGTAATATCGTAAATAACCGATGACGGCAAGTGCCGCAGAATGGAAGAAATCAAGAAAGCAACGCCAAACCGTAATAACAATTTATATTTTTAATAAAATAATACTGGAATGACAGTAACGATACAGAATAATATAATACTACCATATAGCCCAGCAAATAAGGGAAGATAATAGTATTAACGTATTAAATTATTAAAATTATTAAATTATTAAAAAGTATTAAATTAGCCCAGAAGGCCGGATGGCCAAAGAACGTTAGCGACCGGATGGCCAACAGCGTGCTGGCTGCTGCTGGCCAACAACATGCTGGCCGACATCATGCTAACTCACTGGCTTGAGCTTGCCGAAAGGAAGGCCGATGGCCAGTTATTGCATGACACCGTGCGCGAGGCCATGCTCAACTTCTCTGTAGCAATCCAAATGTAACTTAATGTACTGTCGAAGCGGAGAAGAATGGGTGGTCAAATATAATGCACAATATTTAGAATATATAATGGGGGAAACGAGTGTAATAGGACGAAAAACCGGAGGAAAAAATGGGGGGGGGGGTACCCCACCCGAATGCACTGCAACTAGCGTACCCTAGCTGAAATTAACTTAATGGCACAGAGGCAAAGCAATAGATTAATACAAATCCTAATTGAAAGTCCCTTAATATAACAAATTGAACGTGAAACTTAAGCAAAGTGTAAATTGCGGGATTTTTTTTTTTTTTTTTTTTTTTTTTTGTATTAAATACGAATCGTAATTGCGAGTCCAACAATAACAAATTTTAGGCATGAGGCGAAAGCAATGCTATAAATTGCGGAAGCAATACAACTCTTAACTGGAAGTCTAGCAATCATAAGATATATTTTAAACTTGTTCACAAATATAAATTATAAAACACCAAAACGGCGTACCGCACGACGCCAGGGCGTCAAAGCTTAAGGTAGAGATAACTGAGACAGCGAGTAGCCACTCGCTCAGCCTAACTGGCCTTACCTAACAACTTAAAGTCGAGCGAACAAGCATAAAATTCAACCGGGAAGTAAAACCTGCAGCTGGTGTTGGGAGGGCATCAAATGAATTAAACTGTGATAGGGTAAATGTAAACATTTAGGCCGTAAATGATAAACCACATAACGTAACCAGGAGAAACAACAAATATGCCGCAAGGCTACCCGTAAACAGTAATAATTTACAGAGGAAACTAAACATAAATGCAGGGCCAGAAACTTAAAGCAGGAGACAAGGGCCCGTAACTGACTTTACTTAATAACTTAAGGCAAAGCAAAAGTTAAACAAACATACTGTAAACACAGTAAAAGACGCATGCAACAAGACAAAGCATCCTGAGTGGGAATAAAGTGAGTAGGCTAGTGGAAAAAACGAAGCCAGGGAAACTGAGGCAAGAGGCCTGTGACACGGCAACTAGCACAACCTAGCTGGCTTAGTTAATAACTCAAGTACAATAAGCCCGGGTTTTATAAGTTAAAGAATTATGCACGTGGGTAGTAGCTGGACCTTGAACCCGCATTAAACGTAGCGTGTAACACAAACACCAATAGTCAAAATTGTGCAATATAATGGATTAACTTAACAACCGTTGCCGAATGTTGAACTGCAAAATCCTGCCATCGGCGGCTGGAACATCGGAGCTGGGCACCTGCAGCTGGACATCGACTGCTGGAGCACCAACATCTGATAAAGGGAGGAAAATAGGGCAACTGGCCACCAGGGAAGGCCTTAGTGGTAAGTAGAGGGCCAGCTGCAAGACAACTTAGGCTAAAAACTGGAATATAACTGTCCTAGAAAATAACGGGAACAATTCATGAAGCTGGGAAAGCGAGAATTACAAAACTGAAAAGAGTGATAAATTGATGGGCACAACATCGGGTGGAACGCTTCAGCTGTAGCTTCATGACTGAAGCGTCGGCTGCCGGGAAGCCTAACATGGAACTGGGGCGTTAGCAGCTGTAACATCATCTGCTGAAACTAGCAGAGTCTGTGAGGGCGCCCACTGCAACAGCTACGGCCGAGCCACCAGCTGGCCCATCCTCTGCAGGAACAACACCGGCTGGGACGACGTCGTTGGAAAGCCTAACAATGTAATAAATTATATTATATGAATAATCGTAAATAAATGGTGTAAATAATAAAATTATAAACCAATTATAACATAAATAATTATAAATTGCAAAACAAAGTATGCTCAA
Source organism: Procambarus clarkii (assembly GCF_040958095.1). NCBI lineage: Eukaryota > Metazoa > Arthropoda > Malacostraca > Decapoda > Cambaridae > Procambarus > Procambarus clarkii. The sequence goes on from NC_091167.1 coordinate 9,005,838, forward strand.
AATAAAGCTGGACTAATTCGTTAGAGAAACGGGATTAACACTTGTAAGTTTCCACAGTCGGTGGCTGTGGAAACGTTCCGGGCTACACCGGCAGATGAAACGTCTGGATAAACCAGCGGCCTGGGGGACGCCCACTGTGACTTCCGGGCTACACCAGGCAGACAACACGTCTGGATAAACCAGCGGCCTGAAAGACCACATATTTATATGGCCAATGTAAATAAGATACCTGAATAACATCGCCAGCTTAACTCACCACAGGAAGAACGTCGGCTGGACATGAACCCCCGAGCGCAGACAGCGAAGACGGCAGCGGCTATGACAACCTTCGTGGCTACATTGGGCAGGCCGTAAGCTTAAGGACAGAGCTTAAGGACAGGGCTGAGCAGATGGGGAAGGAGAGGGTAGGGGTGGACAGGCCTCCTCCCGAGTGTGCTTCAAATAACAGCCACCTACTGGAGAAAACCCAGTGCCCCATAACACCGAGGGTCACCTTCCCCTCTAGGACCACTGCACCTGCATTTGGTCACCAAGGCTGAACCAACAGGCGTGCTTCAGGGCGCGCGCGCCAACAAAGAGACAAACACTGGTCCGACGCGCCAACACAAACACTGGTCCCGCGCGCCAACAAAACACAAAAACTACCTTAAATGTTGAGAAGGGCAGGACGCCCCTAACGGGTCGCTCCGAGTCGTTGTCGCGAGGAACTGTTGTAGGGTCCATGCTGTGAGAACAGTTGAGCGGGCTAAACTTCTGTGTTTACGACTCGCTGAGCAGCAGTGAGTCGTGAATAGTTATGTAAGAGCAGCTGCTGGCTTGGGGAAAGGGGCCCACGCCGTCTCCGTCCCAGTTTATATAACCTCGGGTCAATGCGCGCGCAGCTTGGGGCGGTTAAAGTCGGCTTCCAGACATACGTTTTCTTCCACTCAGAAAACCCACCGTTTTTGGGAAACAGTGTTCTTTTTGTCTGTAATTGTCTGTAATAATTTGTAATTGTATTTGTACTGCTTTTTCAGCCATGTTCCCCCCTCTTTTGTCTCTATTTTTATTTGTTCTCAACACATTTTATTCTTTATACCCATTAGTATTAAGCTTTAGTCATTAATGTTTTTCCTGCCCGAAACGCTTTGCGTAATAATGGCTTTAGGCATTGTATGTACTAGCTCTATCTATTAATCCAACAAACTTTGTAAAATCTCTTGTATGTATGTACCTTACTTAAATAAACATTTATTATTTATTATTATTATTATTATTATAAGCAGCTGCCTTATACAGGCAAAAATGTTTGTTTACCAATATGGGCGCGCATTGTTGGAACTGCTCCAGCGGGGCTGCACCTTCTCGTACTGTGTTTACTCTCCAAAACGGCGCAAAATATTAAGATTTAGCGGCTCTTTTCAACTATTGAAATATTTGTAAGACAAAATATACTTTGCTTGTGTATTTACCAAAGAGTATTTGGTAATACATAAAGTTGTATATTTGTTTACAAATATAAAAGATAAATTGAAAGTTAAAAGATGCTAATGTAGCTTGACTAAATATAATGTAAGTAGGATATAATTTGGTGCACTGTAAGCGCGACTCACTGTAAGATAAGCGAGGACTAGAGTCGAGTTTTACCTCTTTTCCTCCTCTCCCTTCACCCGTCTAGTTATGGACTCACAGAACAGAGAAGTAATGGACCGTGGCGGTAAGAGGTAGGCGGACGACTGCCAGACCATCAATAGTCCCGGAAAAAGACCAAAATACACCGATGAAAATACTGGATATGAAGTCAGCCCAGATGGACAGGTCCTAACACTGTTCCTACTTCACCCTCCCGTATGCACCGAGCCCCCATCCCTGAAGGGATTGAAGAATATTGCCCTGAAGGGCCACAATTACCTCAAGGCTCTGGTAAACTATAAGTTTTGTACCATGTTTGTGGACACCGGCGCTTCAGGCAATATGATCAAAGACAAAGATGCAAGAAAACTGGGATTGGATAAGAAGGTTTCGACCAGCCAATATAGTAAAGTCGCCTTCTTTGACAAAGACAGAAACGTCAGCATAAGGATTGTTGAAAATGTTAAAATCCTCCTAGAACACCGCATAGAGCTGGTTACCAAAGTAGACATTTTCCCGACAGAAATTGATAATTTATTCGGCTTAAACAAATATCCAATGATTTTCTTCAGTTTCCCACTAATGGTCGAGTACCATGTAATACAGCAGTTTAAACGGGATAATTCTTATATATATTTCAAGAACCTTCCAAGGTCTCAGAATAATAAGTTTAGGTTTCATAAATGTTGCATTAGGATCAAGATGCCGCCATCATCACAACCTGACCGCTGCACAAACAAAATAGTCATTGATTCGGGAGCTGACAAGACGTTCGTCTCAAGGTTATACCTAAAGAGACTCGGTCTAGAGAAACGTCCTCCCCAAACACTCCGGATACACATGGGGGGTGACGTGTATCTGCAGAATGAGTTAAGCGTCCATCCAAACCCGGATGAGATATATCCCTTCACCATAGGCACGGACGTATTTGAGAAGTATGAATGTATACTCGACGCCTCCGCCTTCCAATTGTTCTTTAACATTAAAAATAATACTTATAAGTCCCTGTTAACCTGATGGCCTAATTGGACTTCAATAAAGTAGTGTTTCATTGTTTTGTATAAAAAAAAATAAAAAAGTGTGTGTGTGTGTGTGTATACTCACCAAGTTGTGCTTGCGAGGGTTGAGCTCTGGCTCTTTGGTCTCGCCTCTCAACCGTCAATCAACTAGTGTACAGATTCCTGAGCCTATTGGGCTCTATCATATCTACATTTGAAACTGTGTATGAAGTCAGCTTCCACCACATCACTGCCTAATGCATTCCACCTGTTAACTACTCTAGCTGCCACTGAAAAAGTTCTTTCTTACGTCCCTGTGGCTCATTTGGGTACTCAGTTTCCACCTGTCTCCCCTTGTTCGTGTTCCACCCGTGTTAAATAGTTATATTTATCTACCCTGTCAATTCCTGTGAGAATTTTGTAGGTAATGATCATGTCTCTCCTTACTCATCAGTCTTCCAGTGTCGTGAGGTGCAGGTAACGCAGCCTTTCCTCGTAACTCATGCCTCTTAGTTCTGGGACTGGCGTAGTGGCATACCTCTGAACATTTTCCAGCTTCGTCTTGTGCTTCACTCGGTACGGGCTCCATGCTGTGCGTGCGTACGTGTGTGTGTAATTACCTAAGTGTAGTTACAGGATGAGAGCTACGCTCGTGGTGTCCCGTCTTTCCAGAACTCTTTGTCATGTATCGCTTTTTAACTACTGGCGGTCTTGGCCTCCACCACCTTCTCACCTAACTTGTTCCAACCGTCTACTACTCTGTTTGCGAAAGTGAATTTTCTTATATTTCTTCGGCATCTGTGTTTAGCTAGTTTAAATCTATGACCTTTTGTTTTTAAAGTTCCAGGTCTCAGGAAATCTTCCCTGTCGATTTTATCAATTCCTGTTACTATTTTGTATGCAGTGATCATATCACCTCTTTTTCTTCTGTCTTCTAGTTTTGGCATATTTAATGCCTCTAACCTCTCCTCGTAGCTTTTGCCCTTCAGTTCTGGGAGCCACTTAGTAGCATGTCTTTGCACCTTTTCCAGTTTGTTGATGTGCTTCTTAAGATATGGGCACCACACAACCGCTGCATATTCTAGCTTTGGCCTAACAAAAGTCGTGAACAATTTCTTTAGTATATCGCCATCCATGTATTTAAAAGCAATTCTGAAGCTAGAAAGCGTGGCATAGGCTCCTCGCACAATATTCTTTATGTGGTCCTCAGGTGATAGTTTTCTATCTCTCTTCTCCTTTCAAACTCCTTTTCAAACTCTCTTCTCCTTTCACCAATCAGCCCGGCAGATGTTGTGTCCATCATACACCTCTAAAAACCAAGGCAGGGAACACCAGTGAAATTCCGTCCATTGTATACAAGAGCGCCTCCCATGCCCTTGCCCAGCCATAGCTCTACTGTTCAACAAATCTATAGAGTGTCACACCTTCCCTGATATCCTTAAAAAAGCAAGAGTAACGCCAGTCCATAAAGGAGGCAATCCGGCGGACATAAACAGTTATAGACTAATATCAAACCTACGCATTCTATCAAAAATATTTGAACAAATAATTTACAAACAGCTCTATTCCTACCTCGTAAAATTCGACATACTCAGCCCCTGCCAGTTTGACTTCCGGTCCCAAAAGAGCACCAATGATGCCATCATTAGTCTCCTTGACGTAATCTACTCAGCCCTTGACAAAAATGAATTTCCGATTGGACTCTTTTTTTTTTTTTGAGATATATACAAGAGTTGTTACATTCTTGTACAGACACTAGTACGCGTAGCGTTTCGGGCAGGTCCCTGGAATACGAACCCCGCAGCGAAGAATCGTTGTTACAACTAAGTACTCATTTTACTGTTGAGTTAAACAGAGGCTACAGTTAAGGATTTGCGCCCAGTAAATCCTCCCCGGCCAGGATACGAACCCATGGCAAAGTGCTCGCGGAAGGCCAGGCGAGTGTCTGACCACTACACCACAGAGACTGGTGATTGACCTAAGAAAAGCCTTTGATACTGTTAATCACAACTACCTCTTACTTAAACTCCAGCATTATGGAATCCGAGGCCTTGCCCTTGACTACATCCGATGGTGGTATACAAATATAATTCTGTATACCAACTGGTAGATCATTTATGTAGACAATAAACATCACTGGTGCAAGAACTGAACCCTGTGGTACTCCACTTGTGACATTTCTCCAGTCCGATACATTGCCTCTGATCACTGCCCTTATTTTTCTATCAGTTAGAAAACTTTTCATCCATGTTAGAAGCTTACCTGTCACCCCTCCAATATTTTCCAGTTTCCAGAACAACCTCTTATGTGGAACACTGTCGAAAGCCTTTTTTAGGTCCAGATAGATGCAGTCAACCCAACCATCTCTTTCCTGTAATATCTCTGGTGTTCGATCTGAGTAAATTCGATACACAGGATCTGAGTACACAGTAAACTGAGTAAATTCGATACACAGCCATACTGTCTGTCTGTCTATTATATCATTTCTCTCCAGGTGTTCTACCCATTTAGTTTTAATTATTTTTTCCAATATTTTGACTATTACACTTGTCAATGATACTGGTCTATAATTAAGGGGGTCTTCCCTGCTTCCACTTTTGTAGATTGGAACTATGTTAGCCTTTTCCACACATCAGGTACAACTCCTGTAAACAGGGATGCCTGAAAAATCAGTTGAAGTGGAATGCTGAGCTCAGGTGCACATTCTCTCAGAACCCATGGTGAAACTCCATCTGGACCAACTGCTTTGTTCTTATTTAGCTCCTTGAGCATTTTTTCCACTTCGTCTCTAGACACCTCTATGTGCATATGATGTTCTCTGGAATTCTTATTGTATCTGGTTCCCAGAAGATTTCATTTTGTACAAACACACTTTGGAACTTTTCGTTTAATGTTTCACACATTTCTTTTTCATTTTCCGTGAGTCTATTTCCCATTTTCAACCTCTGAATATTATCTTTTTCCTGCAATTTGTGTGTGTGTGTGTGTGTGTGTGTGTGTGTGTGTGTGTGTGTGTGTGTGTGTGTGTGTGTACACATCAGGATCCCACAGGTCGAGGGGGTATATAATAATAATGATAATTGTAATAATTGGTGTTGGTGAGGATGGTGGTAGTAGTGAAAATGGTGGTATGTTAATATGGGTGATAGTGAGGGTGTTGGTAGTAGTGAAGATGGTGGTATGTTAATATGGGTGATAGTGAGGGTGTTGGTAGTAGTGAAGATGGTGGTATGTTAATATGGGTGATAGTGAGGGTGTTGGTAGTAGTGAAGATGGTGGTATGTTAATATGGGTGATAGTGAGGGTGTTGGTAGTAGTGAAGATGGTGGTATGTTAATATGGGTGATAGTGAGGATGGTGGTAGTAGTGAAGATGGTGGTATGTTAATATGGGTGATAGTGAGGATGGTGGTAGTAGTGAAGATGGTGGTATGTTAATATGGGTGATAGTGAGGATGGTGGTAGTAGTGAAGATGGTGGTATGTTAATATGGGTGATAGTGAGGATGGTGGTAGTAGTGAAGATGGTGGTATGTTAATATGGGTGATAGTGAGGATGGTGGTAGTAGTGAAGATGGTGGGATGTTAATATGGGTGATAGTGAGGATGCTGGTAGTTATGAAGATGGTGGGATGTTAATATGGGTGATAGTGAGGATGCTGGTAGTTGTGTAGATGGTGGGATGTTAATATGGGTGATAGTGAGGATGCTGGTAGTTGTGTAGATGGTGGGATGTTAATATGGGTGATAGTGAGGATGGTGGTAGTTGTGAAGATGGTGGTATGTTAATATGGGTGATAGTGAGGATGGTGGTAGTAGTGAAGATGGTGGGATGTTAATATGGGTGATAGTGAGGATGGTGGTAGTAGTGAAGATGGTGGTATGTTAATATGGGTGATAGTGAGGATGGTGGTAGTAGTGAAGATGGTGGGATGTTAATATGGGTGATAGTGAGGATGGTGGTAGTAGTGAAGATGGTGGGATGTTAATATTGGTGATAGTGAGGATGGTGGTGGTTGTGTAGATGGTGGGATGTTAATATGGGTGATAGTGAGGATGCTGGTAGTTGTGTAGATGGTGGGATGTTAATATGGGTGATAGTGAGGATGGTGGGATGTTAATATTGGTGATAGTGAGGAAGGTGGTAGTAGTGAAGATGGTGGGGTGTTAATATGGGTGATAGTGAGGATGCTGGTAGTTGTGTAGATGGTGGGATGTTAATATGGGTGATAGTGAGGATAATGGTAGTTGTGGAGATGGTACCGGGTTGATACCAGGTTGATGGGGTTTTGAGAGTTCTTCTACTCCCCAAACCCGGCCCGGGGCCAGGCTTGACTTGTGAGAGTTTGGTCCACTAGGCTGTTGCTTGGAGCGGCCCGCAGGCCCACATACCCACCGCAGCCTGGTTGGTCTGGCACTCCTTGGAGGAAATGGCCATTGCTTTGAGCAGGAAAGCGGTGTTTCTGATGGGGGAAAAGAGACAATTGCACAGTGCAATCTGCAGGCGCAGTGCGGTCAGTACTGGGTAGCATATAAATAGCTTTGGAAGAGGGGTCCTGTCCTCACTCTTGTTCCCGCCACAGACCGCTTCACACGAAACGCACCATCTCGCTCCGCACCGCACTGCACTTCAACGACACGTGAACCAGTCATCTGTCCTGCGTTTATCAGTCTGCTTTTACAGTGTACACGGGACGTTCTCAGGCTATGGACATCACGCCCGCTACCTCGGTCCCCGATCTCACCCTGTCCGATATCACGGGCCCATCGACTTCCCAGACTGATCCGCCAGGGGCGCCCTGCCCTACTAAACTTGCTTTAAGGTACAGTGCTGTTTCCATTACAAATTTAGTCAGGACTGTCCCCAGTATCCGGCGTGTGCCTAGCGCCGTCCCCCTCGCGGTCCGTGCATCCCGCCCTAGCTAGTTCCCTAGGGTCCTCAGCCCCGTCACACCTGTCTTGGGGTCTGCCGGCGCGCCCTTCAGGTCCGTGCCCGGTGGGGCCCCTCTCTGAGAGGCCCGGCGTCGCCTGGTGGCGTGCCACGTGGCCAGGTTTTGGAGTCCTCTGTCCCTATGGCCAGCCTTAAGGCCCTGAGTTCCCGCTGCGCCCTCAGTGTAGGGGGCCACCCCCTGCTCCCGCAATGCACCTTGGCAGGTGTATGTCTTGCGCCGTGTCCCTAGCAGACCGTGTCCCGGTTTTGCTTGCTCCCAGGCGTGCCCTAGGGGCACCCGTTTGCCCGCGCCCTAGTGGACGGGCGGGCGGGCTCACGCATCGTGCACAGGTGCTGGACCGTTTGGCGGCGCCGTGCCCACGTGGCCATGCCTGGCAGTTGCATGCCCGTAGGCGTGCCCTAGGGGCCTCGGACTGTGCTGCCCACGTCCTGCCTGCCGTGGCATGCCGGGTTCGGTTCTCGGCGAGTGGCCTGGCGTCCCCTTGTGGCGACGCCATGTGGTCAGTTTTGCATGCATGCGAGAACAAGTCTCCGTGGTGTAGTGGTAAGACACTCGCCTGGCGTTCCGCGAGCGCTATGTCATGGGTTCGTATCCTGGCCGGGGAGGATTTACTGGGCGCAATTCCTTAACTGTAGCCTCTGTTTAACGCAACAGTAAAATGAGTACTTGGATGAAAAAACGATTCTTCGCGGCGGGGATCGTATTCCAGGGACCTGCCCGAAACGCTACGCGTACTAGTGGCTGTACAAGAAGGTAACAACTCTTGTATATATCTCAAAAAAAAAAAAACAAAAAAAAAAACAAGAATGGCCCTCGCTCCGTTCAGTGGCGAGGCCCTTCGTGGCCAGCCTTCGAGCTACTCGCTAGGTTTGGCCCTCTGGGCTCTTGATCTGCCTTTGCCCTGTGGGTGCTCGGCTCCCGCCTTCCTGGTGGTGGCGGCCGTGTGGCAAGGCGCTCCATGGAGCACTTGCCCTCGGTTGCTTGCGGCCCCGGCCTTAGGGGCGTATGCCGCCTGGTTGGCGGGGAGGCCCACGTGCCCGGGCTTACTGTGCTCCTTTGCCCTAGGCTTGTCCCTAGGGGCGCCGTTGGTGCCAGAGGCGTCGCCTCACGTGGCCAGGCATGGCCAGGCATGCAGTGGCTCACATGCCCTAGGGGCCCTGCTCGCCCCCGGTGGGTGGCCGGTTCCTTTGCCCTCGTGGGACGGCCTTGCGGGGGCGTCGCCCTCGCCCTGGTTTTCAGTAGCTCACAATGCCCTGGGACTTGTCCCAAGGGGCCCTGGTTGGTCTCCCTCCCAGATGTGGGTGCCCGGTCAGGCTCTCTGCGAGCGGCCGGGCGTCGCCTTTGGGGGCGATGCCACATGGCCGGGTTCATTGGACCTTTGTCCCTAGGGCTTGCCCCTGGGGGCCCATTGTTCGCACAAGCCCTGGGTGGCATCGCCCTCGGGGCATAGTGCCCCGTGGAGCGCTTATACCGGGCTGCCTGCGGTTGTTCGGCCCAGTCACGTGGGCGGCCCGCCGCCCGTTCCGTTGTCCCTCGGGGTCCTGGCACCTCCTGGCTGGGGGCCCCTGGTCCATTCGGCCAGGGTGGGTGCCCGTGGGCCCGCTTCGCCTGTGGACAGTGTCCTGGCACGTGCGGGGGTGGCGCCAATACGAGTGGCTCGCTGTGGCTCCCCCCCCCCCCCTGCCTTGGGGGTGCCCCAGGGAGCCCAGGCGTGCCCAGGCGTGCCTGGTGCGCTTTGTGTCGTCAGGCCTGGCCTGCTTATCTTGCCTTTTCTGGGACGCTAAGCCAAGTGAATTAAGCCACTCTAGCATATGCCACTGTTGGTTTCATCGTCGCGTAGGGAGGCGGCTCGTCGCCCTGTCTGTCGTCCCGTGGGGCCCGGGCCCCATGGGCCCCGACTGGGTCTGAGGGCCCGGTGTGGGCCCCCTTTTCCTGTGTTCACGTTCAAGTATGTTTATTGAGACAAGAAGTTTTCCTTCTGAAAGGAATAGAGTAGCTTGGGCTATTTCTACCCCCCCCCCCCCCCCCTTTACACTTGTGGTCAGGGTACCGCCACGTGTGGGGGGTGCCCCCCGCGCGGCCGGCTCTCTGTGGGCCTTCCTGCCTTGGAGGTGGAAAGCCCAAAGAGAGCCTGGCCCCCCTGGGCTCCTTCGGGCTGGGTGGTTTTGGCGCCCGCGGGCCCTCAGGGGCCCCGCCTTCCCTGTGGAGGAGCGGCGGTGTCGTGGCCCGCTTAGGTCTCCTGTCGCAGCCTGTGCTGCATGCCGGGTTAGGTCTCCACAGCCCCTAGCCTGCCCGGTGTAGCCTGGATGATGCTGCTGCTTCCCGGCCGTGGTTTATCCAGAAGCTTCGTCTGCCTGGTGTAGCCCGGTAGTTCTGCAGCCTCCTTGGATGTGATGTTCCAGACGTTTGTCTGGCTGGTGTAGCCTGGAAGAACGGCGACCTCCTCGGTTGCTAGTCCCCCAGAAGCCTTGTCTGCCCGGTGTAGCCCGGACAAACGGCGACCTCCTCGGTTGCTAGTTACCCAGACGTCTTGTCTGTACGGTGTAGCCCAGAAGAACGGCGACCTACTCGGTTGCTAGTTACCCAGAAGCCTTGTCTGCCCGGTGTAGCCCGGACAAACGGCGACCTACTCGGTTGCTAGTTACCCAGACGTCTTGTCTGTACGGTGTAGCCCAGAAGAACGGCGACCTACTCGGTTGCTAGTTACCCAGAAGCCTTGTCTGCCCGGTGTAGCCCGGAAGGAACCGTGACCTTAGGCAGCTGGGTTCTCCAGACGTTCTCCTGGTGTAGCCGGATCCTCCTGCTGGCTTTGCCAGCTGTCCTAGCTGCCTTTGTTCAGGGGTTGATGTCCAAGTCGACGTTCTTCCTGCGATGTGTTTGCTGTGTTCCCTATTCCGACGTTCTTCCTGTGATGAGTTAAGCCGACGATGTTATTCAGATGTCCCTGCCGCTGTGTTCTAGCGTCTGATGCTCGGTTGAGGTGGTCGCAGCTGGTCTAGCTGTCTGCCATAGTGTCCGAGCCTCCGGTCTCATACTACGTTATTGCTTCAGTTTTGGTGTCCAGCTGCTGCAGCTGTTGATGTTCCGGCTGCTGTCGTTCCCAACAGTCAGTGTTCCAGCTGCTGCGGGTGCAGCTGTTGCTGTTCCAGCTTGCTGCTGTTCAGGTGGAACACGGTCCAGTCGCTGACGTTCCAGCGGTTGTTGGACCAGCTGCCATGCTCCGGCTGAAGTTGTTCCTGATATTCCAGTTGATGCGGTCTCAACTGTGAATGTCCATGCTACTGCGTTCCAGCTATCGAGGTTCCTGCCATGGACGTTCCTGCTCCCGTTCCAGCTGCTGACGTTCCAGCCCCCGAAGTTCCAGCGGGCGGGGTTCCAGCTGAAACGTTCCGACTATCGTTGTGCCTATTATTATTACTCCTTTTCAGTTTTATTGTATTTGTCTTTTATTTTCAGCTTCATGTATTAATCCCGTTTTCTCTAACGAGTTATATTCCAGCCTTATTTTGAGCATAAATTGTTTTGCAGTTGCACTTTCCTTACTCTGCAGTTTCCCCCTTGGCCCGTTGTGGCTAATTTTGTGTCTTCAGCAGCTGCTGAGGTGCCAGCTGCTGATGTTCTAGCTGTCGCTGTACCAGCCGTCGATGTTACAGCTGTTGCTGTTTCAGCGTTGTTATTCCAGCTGCTGACGTGCTAGCTGCTGATATTCTATAGCCCCTTTTGGCAGGGGAAAACTTCAGCTTTAGCTTCAGCTCGTTCCCGGCGTTCCCTTAACGCTAGCTCCAGGTACTAATGGTCTCTAATTGTCTTGCAGCTGGACTTCTACTTCCCACTGAAGTTTTCCCTGGTGGCCAGTTGCCTTTATTTATTTATCTTCAGCAGATGTTGATGCTCCAGTTGCCGGTGTCCAGCTGCAGGTGTTCCAGCTGCAGGTGTTCCAGCTGCAGATGTTCCAGCTGCAGGTGTTCCAGCTGCAGGTGTTCCAGCTGCAGTGTTCCAGCTGCAGTGTTCCAGCTGCTAATGTTCCGGGCAGGATTTTGCAGTTTACATTTGGCAACGGTTGTTAACTCCTTACTGTTACTCCCTTATTTTGCCCCTTTTTGACCACTGGTGATTGTTATACATGCTACGTTAATGTTGGTTTAATGTTAAGGTTAAGGTTTCCCTGCCTACTTCCTCCTCCCAGAGTGGGACGTTTTCTTATTTATCTATTTATACAGTGATTTATATGTTGTGCTTGACCTTACTCTTGTCAATTCCCGCTTGCACCTGTTCGGTGATGTTTTAAATTTATTATTTAACTAATTTAATGTTTCATGTCTTGGATTTATCAATTAATGACAGTCCCCGGTGATGCTAAATTTTATATAGTATTATTAATACTGCTCATCTTATTACGGTTAACGTCCAGTTTCTTTATTATTAGCACAATTATCATGCGGCTTTGGCCTTCCCAGCCTAAGCTTTGTGCTGTATTAACTTTGCAATTTTGTAGTATTGGTTTTTACACAATTGCATGTATTAATTTCGGCTATTCTTAATTGACAGTTTAATCCAGTCTTATTTTGAGCTATTTTGCTTACAGTTGGACATAGTACTTCTGCCGCGGTTCTCCCTGTGCGCCGTTGATGTTATTTACTATATTCATATAGTTAATTCTAACTCATATTTACGGCTACAGAGCAGTGTTATTTCTTTGTGCTACATCTGTATTCGGCAGTAGCTTTACCAGCAACTAAGTTATTACAGTCTGCTCGTTATATTCTTTATGGTAACGACTGCTATGCTGGCTGGCTTCTGTTGGCCAGTTTAGCATATGCCACTGTTGGTTCTTTTTGATGTGGGCCTATGGGGACAGGTTCGGTGTGATATCAACACGCAGGTCTTTCTCTCTATTTGACTCCTGCAGGATTTCACCTCCCAGGTGGTACCTTGTATTCAGCTTCCTGCTCCCTTCGCCTAATTTCTTTACCTTACACTTCTCTGAGTTGAACTTTAGCAGCCTTTTTCTAGACCTTTCCTCCAGTTTGTCCAGGTCTTCCTGTAGTAGCGAATGTTTGGGATCACCTGCAAGGTGACTTAGTGTTGATTACAAGACGACTTCTGGATGTCTGCACGATGCCTCCTTATTGGCGCCTTCCTGATCCAGGATGATTACAAGATGATCTCCAGTTGGCGTCAGGACGACTTCAGGACGAATCCCAGACGGCTCGATCCTGGCTGCTTTTCATGTTGACTGGTGGCAATATATTATTTATTACATTATGTTGTATATTTATTCAAGTTCTTTTCTATTCAGTTCGAGTTTATGGTTGCTTCACTTGGCCCCCTCCCTCTGCTATTATTTGTAATTATTGAGTTTATTCTGGGTTTGCTGCTACTATATTATTGTTTTAAGCCTACTTGGCTTATGGTCTTTGGTTTCAATGGATTTGGCTGAGATAATTACTCTCTACTTGTTACTATTGATGTTAGTTATAGTCACTTTTCTTGGTGTTATGGTGTTACGGCCCTAATGGGTCGCAACTGGGTTCTTCTCTGATGGTATCAGAGTTTGGGTATCCAGCCCCAAGTTAGTAGAGGCTTTGAAGGGGTGAGCTTCGTAATGCAAGTAAAATAAACAGGAGAGGTACATTAAATACACAAGTTTATCACTTTCTCTCTATATATAATTCTTTTCCCACCACCATATATAAATTAAAAGTCACAAATGGGAAATATTACTACACAATATATATCTTCGTCTCCCTCTGAAGACGCTGAACACTTGGCGATGCTCACTCCGTGCAGTCTTGTCTGGTTTCCTATTCCGTGGCACAACCCTCTGAAGGTACCAGGAAACCACGATGAATCTACCCTGGCCACAATTCAAATCACAATTCTACTGGGTGCCTCGTCGTGAAGGCCCACAACCACAGTCCAGCCTGTAGCTGGCAGGTACCAATCAGCCTCGCTGTTATGCCACTTCATGACGAATACTAGGGTAGCGAGCCCTAGGCAGGAGCCTCGTGTAACTCGCTGGTTACTCTCCTCGGTCGGCACCGCAATTGGTTGTCTCTTCCACCAGCCAGCCCCGGGTACGGCGAATCCCGTCAATGCCACTCCTCAGGCAGATAATTGAACACTCAGCAGTGCTCATCCGGTGGGGGCTCACTGCTTCTACAAAGCAGACTGGTGAAGAGACCTTGGCTGCCTTGGGTAGACTCACTCTTCCTACCTCACAGCAGCCCTATGACTCTGAAAGCAGACACGTCATCAGTACTGGGACACTACATGGGAACCACTAGGAAACATCACTTACTGGCTTAGACACAAACGTCCACCTTTTCGCTCCATAGATGGGGTTCACTGTCTAAGCGCCACCTCACCAGAGGTCAGCAGCGGCTACTTCATGAGCCGAGGACAGGAATCCAGCGCCTATTGCCGGCATATCCCGTCATCACTAGATGGCGTTGTCCATGTGGGTGTAACACTGTAAAAGTGTTTGGGTTAGTTTATTTAAAATATATATAGAGTACACGAGTCACAGACAAGGATCTGAGAGGCGCCAGTTGTCTGCCTGAGATCTCACACCTCTAACCGTTAATGACCCCAAGTGACCTGAGGTCAGATCATGATAATTTCACCTTGCTTCCGCTAAGCGTATAATTGGAGCCGGGTAGCCTTCAAACATGCCGACGTTTAAGGAGTGGCTTGGTAGTGCCGGAGGCTATCTACTTTGTGGGCGGAGTTAGCTACTAGGTTCCCCAATATAAACTCGGAGAGCTATCCAGCATGGAGCATTGACAGGCAGAACAGCATCAAGAGAAGAGCAGACGAGAGCAGAGACGACGTCCCTAGCAGGGAGGCTGTCGGCCGGCAAGGGCGGGAGTCTCTGTCAACTACAGACCCCCCCCCCTCTCTATTCAACTTAGACTCAGTCCTCGGTGAGTGAACATTAAGGTGACTTGGTCGTGTTTACATATGTTGTGTGATGATCAGGGGCAGTCAAGTTGTAGGGTTCTCGAATTCTTGGATGATGACTCACTTTGCATATTAAACTGGAACATTTTAATTGAATTGCTAAATTATGATACTTCATGGGAAATATAATTATGAATTTATTATTTAAATTGTGTTTAACTTTGTTCCCTAGAGATTTTGAGTTGAGGTGAGAAAGCCTCTGTAGTTACTGGTTTCATGGTTTAGAATGAGTACATGATAAAGATGGGACCATACTAATAATGATCTCTTGATAACATATTTTGAGAATTTTGTGATACAGACAAGTTCCATTCCTTGTCTTGTATGTAATGACCATGAATGGATGGTGGCAGCATTTCGTCTTCTACTATCTACTCTTCTACTTCTACTATCTACTCTTTAACTTCTACCTATCTACACCTCTCCCTCCACCCATCTCTAAACTCTCACTTTCAACTAATGACCCTCCTCGCTCCTCCCACCTCCCTACCTCTTACCCCAAACCCTCACTAATTACTTCACTATTCATTTCTTTCCTTTCGTTTCCTCTTATACGTTTGTGGCAATGATTCTGTATTCTAGAGTTCTCTCTAGAGTTTCGGGTAACTGATCAAGTGACGGCGCCTTGTAGTCTTAGAACCTAGGTAGTCAAATACCTAGGTTACAAGGTGTTGAACGAGAGAGAGGTTGCCTTAGGAACTCTGGGAGTGCTCTAGAATAGTTAGCTAACTGGGGACGGGATAACGGACTAGAGAGAGCTGTTTCCCCCGGCCTCGTTAGTTAACTGGGGGGTGGAATAATGGACAAGATAGAGCTATTTCCCCCACCCCCCGTTACAATGATGGCAGCGGTGTTGAACAATGTTGTAGGTAGTTGGTGTTCTTTTAACATTGTTCAGTCCCACGTGTCTTTTGCCGCTCAGGCGCTATCAGGGAGATCTTGACAGGTGTTTACTTTCGCGATTTAGCGAGTTTTCAGGTTGGGAGATTGTGATTCTCTGGTATTGTGTTTAGTGATTTTGTGAGTTTGGTGGTGTTCATGGAATGTTCTCCAGAACTTGCGTGTGTAGTGCTTAATGTTAGTGATAAGATTTGGTGATTTGGGAACTTAGCGGTGTTGGTAGTGCAGGTCAGCTGAGTGTGACAGGTGACCTCGCATGTCCCACGGGGACACCCAGCCACCGCTGGTCTCCAGGTCAGTGGGGAGTGGCAGGTGTAGTTTTTAAGTAGTGGTTCTGCTCAGATTATTGCGATCGACTGTTTTACTCCATTTGAACGCAATAACCCGAGGTGTACTGGTATTGTACAGCATGCTAGGGGGAGACTTAGTATGTCAGTAGACTTCACGTTGGAGACGCTCGACGTTAGATAGTCTGGTCACAGGTGTGGCAACAGTTTTGAGTTGTTGACCGGCGGAGAAGCTAGGGAGACACTCTGGGTCACGTAGGTGGCTGTAGGTTAAGGGTGGGAGTAACGTTTAATTATGTACTTAAGATTAGGAACGGTACAGTTAAGTTAGGCTAGCGTTTTGTCTATTAGTGTTGATTTTTTTTTTGTGTGACAAGTTAAAAGTAGTGATGACCTTATTCTCTCTTCTCTAACTTTCCTCTGTTACTGTCTTATGTTCCACCAAGTCAGTATCATTCAGTGTTAATTGGATTATTTTAAAAAATTTAAGTGTAGTTGTTGCCAGGAGGAGAGCTTATAATTGGACTGTGTGAACCCTATACAAACTACAGGGTCACACAACAGCATGGAACACGGGTATTGTCGCCTTTATGTTCATTCACAGGTGGGAGCCAGAGGAGAGGCGCGACGCATATACAGAAGAGGGAGACGGCTGCCGTGTACCACACTCAGGGGCGTTTATCACCACCACCACGACCAGCCCCACTACCTGGAGGTCATGGCTCCACCACCACCACCACTACCCCGGGGACCCCAAGATGCAGTCCTCTCGGTCGGTCAACATTGGTCTACCCAGTGGACCCCAGGACGGACGGACCCCAGTGGACCCCAGGTCGTTCTGCAGACGACCCCAGACGACCCAGTAAAGATGGAAGAGGAGCAACAACGACCCCAGTCTGTCCCACCAACATCGGTCTACCCAGGATGGACCCCAGGACGGACAGACCCCCAATGGACCCCAGGTCGCTTGTCTAAGACCCATGGGAGGAGGAAGAGAGAAGAAAGAAGAAAGAAGAAAGAAGGAAGAAGAAAGAAGAAAGAAGAGAGAAGAAAGAAGAGAGAAGAAAGAAGAGAAGATAAGACAAGCTGAGTGAGACATGATACCTAGTGTCCCTTGCTGGTGTCAGCATCATTGCATGGAGCGTAATTGCAAGACAGGATCGTTTGCCTTGACTGGCCGCCCCTCCTACAAGCATGTTGCTCTGTTGAGTGATTCTTCCTGTGTCATGCGGACTTGATGTGGCTGTCAGAAGTAGCTCTCTGAAGGAGGCGTGCTGGAGCAACAGGGAGGAAGAAGAGTAGGATGGGATTTCTACTGTTGGCAACTATATGAAGGTCTCGAAACTTGTAGTCCCTATAGCTGTGAAGAACCCCAATATACGTCTCTCATGGTGACTGACGTAGGGCCAATTACAGATCAGCTGGGACAACCGAATTCCACGGTCCTGTGCGCAGTTCAAGTAGTAACGGCTTTCGGGTTGACCAAGTGTTGTTGTGCGTTAACGACGGAGAAGCGACGGAGGCAGTTGTGTTGAAGAAATGTGGTACAGGATTATCTACAAGACCAAGCAGTGACGTCGCCCAGCCAGAGACAATGGACGTCTGTCTATATATTTCATTTTTTAGAGTAGGATGATGTATATTTGTTTAGCTAGGATGTATTTTTTTTTTCGTTAATAAAGTTGTTGCACACAGCTAGCTTGCTTTAGCAGTGTTGCAAAAACTTTATTTCGGGGAGAAGGGGAGATGTAACACTGTAAAAGTGTTTGGGTTAGTTTATTTAAAATATATATAGAGTACACGAGTCACAGACAAGGATCTGAGAGGCGCCAGTTGTCTGCCTGAGATCTCACACCTCTAACCGTTAATGACCCCAAGTGACCTGAGGTCAGATCATGATAATTTCACCTTGCTTCCGCTAAGCGTATAATTGGAGCCGGGTAGCCTTCAAACATGCCGACGTTTAAGGAGTGGCTTGGTAGTGCCGGAGGCTATCTACTTTGTGGGCGGAGTTAGCTACTAGGTTCCCCAATATAAACTCGGAGAGCTATCCAGCATGGAGCATTGACAGGCAGAACAGCATCAAGAGAAGAGCAGACGAGAGCAGAGACGACGTCCCTAGCAGGGAGGCTGTCGGCCGGCAAGGGCGGGAGTCTCTGTCAACTACAGACCCCCCCCCCTCTCTATTCAACTTAGACTCAGTCCTCGGTGAGTGAACATTAAGGTGACTTGGTCGTGTTTACATATGTTGTGTGATGATCAGGGGCAGTCAAGTTGTAGGGTTCTCGAATTCTTGGATGATGACTCACTTTGCATATTAAACTGGAACATTTTAATTGAATTGCTAAATTATGATACTTCATGGGAAATATAATTATGAATTTATTATTTAAATTGTGTTTAACTTTGTTCCCTAGAGATTTTGAGTTGAGGTGAGAAAGCCTCTGTAGTTACTGGTTTCATGGTTTAGAATGAGTACATGATAAAGATGGGACCATACTAATAATGATCTCTTGATAACATATTTTGAGAATTTTGTGATACAGACAAGTTCCATTCCTTGTCTTGTATGTAATGACCATGAATGGATGGTGGCAGCATTTCGTCTTCTACTATCTACTCTTCTACTTCTACTATCTACTCTTTAACTTCTACCTATCTACACCTCTCCCTCCACCCATCTCTAAACTCTCACTTTCAACTAATGACCCTCCTCGCTCCTCCCACCTCCCTACCTCTTACCCCAAACCCTCACTAATTACTTCACTATTCATTTCTTTCCTTTCGTTTCCTCTTATACGTTTGTGGCAATGATTCTGTATTCTAGAGTTCTCTCTAGAGTTTCGGGTAACTGATCAAGTGACGGCGCCTTGTAGTCTTAGAACCTAGGTAGTCAAATACCTAGGTTACAAGGTGTTGAACGAGAGAGAGGTTGCCTTAGGAACTCTGGGAGTGCTCTAGAATAGTTAGCTAACTGGGGACGGGATAACGGACTAGAGAGAGCTGTTTCCCCCGGCCTCGTTAGTTAACTGGGGGGTGGAATAATGGACAAGATAGAGCTATTTCCCCCACCCCCCGTTACATGGGGGTTTCTGGGAGCGGACTCACAGATGGCGTTGTCGTCACTGCTCCGGGCTCTGACAGTGGACTTGGGTTCGTGACATATGGATCTCATATCAATTCTCTTTTGGCTTCCGGCCCTCGCCTAACATCATGAATGTTGTTAATATTGTATCATACTATTACTAATTTAAGTTCTTTATTATTCGGTCCGGGTTTTAGTTGCCTTACTTCTCCCTTCCCTCTGCTTTATTTCTTATTATCGTTTTCTACTGGAGTTCTGCTACTGTTATTGTTTATGCATATTTAGCATAACGGTCTTTGGCCTCTCGGCCTTCTTGGCTAATTTACTCTTCATGTTCCTATTTGCTATTGATGTTTCTTATTACATAATATTATTCTATTTAATTTAAGCTCATTTACCATTCGGTTTGGGTCCTTGCCTTCATCTGCATATTCCTCCTCTTGTGCTCTGCCCCCGCTTGGCGCCCTATGCTGCTTCTTACGTTTCTTTTTTCGCAGCCACGTCAAGCCAGAGGCCCCCCCCCCCTGCTGCGGCGAGGAAGAGAACGCGAGCCGGATATTCCTCTTATCACGGTTTCACTGCGCTCCATGCCTGTCCAGAGACAGGCATGGAGCTTAGCTCCTGGTACTTGGAGGGAGTATCGTGAGATTTCACCCATACTCTAGTGTTACTAGACAACGCAGCGGCGCCGGGATGCAGCTGCCCAGGGCCTACGTTAATTACTACGTATATATTCCCTTATTTACTGCGCTATATTATAGTATTAATTTAATGTTAATCCGTATCATTACTGTTATTTCTGTATTATTTTTATTATGAGCATAAATTATTAATTGTAAATAAATTATTAATTAACTCTGAATTGTAATGTCAATCCTGACCTTCAACCCTTCCTAGAAGGTTGTAACAGAACTCATGGGCACCACACCAGAAACAAATACCTATTCATTTATTTATTTATTTATTTATTTATGCATATACAACAAGGTACATTGGGAATGTGAGGATACATAATATGGTAATTACAGTCTTGTAAAGCCACTAGTACGCGCAGCGTTTCGGGCAGGTCCTTAATCTAAGAAAATTTTAAGTAGGTAAATACTTGCAAAATTATAAAAAAAATGATAACAGTTACTTGGCAAAAAAATTGTAGGTACAGTATATTAAAGCACATAGGTAGCTAAGATTGGTTGCAATGACAGCTTGAATGGTAGTTGACAAAAATTGGTAGTCACAATACAGCATATGGCTAGCACATAAAAGAAGACAGCAATGAACACAATGATAAGGTTGTTTGAAATTACATAAAAATTAGGAGATTGGGTAACACTAGGTACAGAGCAAATTTAAAGCTCAGTGTAGGAAACTAAGAAGATGAAATTAAGTACTTTTTGGTTTTGCTTTTAAATAAGGCAAAAGTTTTACAGTTTTTCAATTCACTAGGGAGTGAGTTCCATAGACTAGGTCCCTTAATTTGCATAGAGTGTTTACACAGATTAAGTTTGACCCTGGGGATATCAAAGAGATATTTATTTCTGGTGTGGTGATAATGGGTCCTATTACATCTGTCCAGGGAGAGTTTCAGAGCATGGTTTGCATTTAAGAACAGGGTTTTGTAAATGTAGTTGACACAAGAGAATGTGTGGAGGGAGTTAATATTTAGCAAGTTTAGGGATTTAAACAAGGGAGCCGAGTGCTGTCTGAAAGCAGAGTTAGTTATTATTCTGATAGCAGATTTTTGCTGTGTGATGATGGGCTTAAGGTGGTTTGCAGTGGTAGACCCCCATGCACAGATACCACAATTAAGATAGGGGTAGATTAGTGCATAATATAGTGAGAGCAGAGCAGAGTTAGGAACACAATATCTGATTTATATTATGGATGGTATTTCACTGATGTTCCCAGCTTTGGTTTTTAGTGAGTGTATGATGGACACAACATCTGTCGGGCTGACTGGTGAGAGGAGAAGAGAGTTTGGATAGCTGCCTGAGAGATATGTGTTGATATGTGTCTGAGTCTGTGGGATTTTACTGGCAAGGTTAGCACCAACCGATGAAAAGAAGCTATTAAATGCATTTGCCATTTCTAAGTCAGATGACGATGTAAGGCCATCCTTAGAGAGTGTTATCTGGTTGTGGGAGTGTTGTTTAGTTCCTAGGATATTAGAGATGGTATTCCATGTGCTTTTCATGTTGCCTTTTGCTTCTTTGAATCTAGTCTCATAATATGAAAGTTTAGCTTTTCTTATGATACTGGTAAGCACTGATGAGTACCTCTTAACTACTTCCTTTGTAACTAGGCCAAACCTAAATTTCTTTTCATATTCGTGTTTTTTGTTGATTGATTTAATTATGCCACTTGTGAGCCACGGGTTATTTTTTTCTTTTATCAGTTACTTGTTTGGTAAGGAGGGGACAGTGAGTGTTGTAGAGGCTTAGAGTTTTGGAGAGAAAGAGGCTAGTTGATGAGTTTATATCCTGTGTATTATTAAATTCAGATTCCCAGTTAATATTGTGAAGTGCATTAGAAAGATTGCCTAAAGCTGATTCACTGTGTAGCCTGAATGAGAGTTTCTTGCTTTCTGGTGGTGCTGTGTCAATGTTTGCTATGAGGAAGGTAGGATAGTGGTCAGTTGTTCTGCCATAAATTACCCCAGATGTAAGGGGAGCTGTTATATTAGTCCATAAGTGATCCAGGGTAGTGGCAGATGTTTGAGTGACTCGGGTGGGCTTGGTGATTGTGGGGATTAGCATACAGGAGTGCATGCTGTTACGGAAATAGTCAACTTGAGGGTTGTTTTGAAGACCCAGGTCAATATTGAAATCACCTCCCAGAATGATGTGATTTTTGTTGAGATTGTTATTTATGATAAGATTCCTTACATTGTCTGAGAATGAAGCTATGTTGGTATTAGGAAATCTATAGATGGCACCGATAGTCAGAGAGGATTTAAGGGATTTACTGGTGAACTTGGCAAAGGTATATTCACAATAGTCGTCTCTATCACTGATGACACTATTGCAGATGAAGGTATCTTTGTAATATATTGCTGTACCACCTCCTTTTTTATTAGGCCTGCAGTTATGAATGGCTTTAAAACCAGCTAAATTGTAAAGTTGGGTATAGTCTTTACTTAGCCAAGTTTCTGTTAAAATGATGAATGATAAATTAGTACCTAGTGCTGTGAGTAGTGCATTTATATCATCAAAATGTTTACCAAGTGACCTAACATTTTGGTTGTAAACTGATAAGCAGGTGCTATTTAGGAGTTTATTTTTTGCAAGATTTGCTGTGTAATACCTGCAATAATGATGATCAATGTGCTGATTTGTGTGGGTATGAGACAGAAGATTTCGATCAGGATCAATATCAGTAAGCATATAGATACAATAATGTCACGATACAATAAGATAAGCAATTACAGGAACAGTTAAATACTAAAACTGCTGTAAATAGAAAATAATTGTAGCAAAACACAACAATAAACGTAGATACACAAAAAATAGAAATAATTAGAAGTAGAGTAAAGATCCCCATAGATAGCCAGGAAGGATACAGTAGTTAGGTTAAGAGAGAAGAAAAAAACAGTAGACTGACAGGAATAATATATAGCAAAAAATAGAGACAAATAATAATCGTAAAGTAAAGATAATCTTAAAAATAAATTATTTAATATAGCTTATTATGAACTAAAGAAAAAAAATGAGCTCAGTAATTAATTACAATAAATGGTGTATAAATCAAATTACAATTAAATTTAAAAATTATAAGCAAAACAAAAATAACAGGGAAAGATTATATTTATGAGCAAGATTTTACTAAGACTTATGCTTACATAAATGCTTACATAAATGCTTACATAAATGCTTACATAAATGCTTACATAAATGCTTACATAAATGATTACATAAATGCTTACATAAATGCTTACATAAATGCTTACATAAATGCTTACATAAATGCTTACATAAATGCTTACATAAATGCTTACATAAATGCTTACATAAATGCTTACATAAATGATTACATAAATGCTTACATAAATGCTTACATAAATGCTTACATAAATGCTTACATAAATGCTTACATAAATGCTTACATAAATGCTTACATAAATGCTTACATAAATGCTTACATAAATGATTACATAAATGCTTACATAAATGCTTACATAAATGCTTACATAAATGCTTACATAAATGCTTACATAAATGCTTACATAAATGCTTACATAAATGATTACATAAATGCTTACATAAATGCTTACATAAATGCTTACATAAATGCTTACATAAATGCTTACATAAATGCTTACATAAATGCTTACATAAATGATTACATAAATGCTTACATAAATGCTTACATAAATGCTTACATAAATGCTTACATAAATGCTTACATAAATGCTTACATAAATGCTTACATAAATGCTTACATAAATGCTTACATAAATGCTTACATAAATGCTTACATAAATGCTTACATAAATGCTTACATAAATGCTTACATAAATGCTTACATAAATGCTTACATAAATGCTTACATAAATGATTACATAAATGCTTACATAAATGCTTACATAAATGCTTACATAAATGATTACATAAATGCTTACATAAATGCTTACATAAATACAAAGTCTGCTATAATTAGAGAATAATTATAGCAAAACACAATAATAAATGCAAGTAAACAAAAGAATTAAAACAATTAGAAGTAGATATGAGACAGAAGATTTTGATCAGGATCAATATCAGTGTGCATAGAGATGCAGAGGGATCACGATACAAGGTACACGATAAAGCAAAACACAAGAATAAAAGCAAATACAATAAAATAGTAAATAGTCAAATATCACTGATAGCACTACAGACCATTGCCCCACATTTCTCTTAACTAACATTAGCAAAGCACCTCTAGAGTCAAGGGAGTTAAGTTTTAGGCTGCACAATGAAACTGCTATAGACAATTTTATAACTGCTGCTGATAATGTCAGCTGGAAGTCCGAGTTAGGTAACATAGGGGACATCAACCTAGCAGTGCAATCTTTTCTTCAAAAAACTCTTAGCCTTTATAACACCCACTGTCCTATGCTTACAAAACAAGTCACAACCAAAAGGCTTAACAATCCCTGGCTTACAAAGGGAATACTTATATCCATTAATAAAAAACATGACCTTGAGAAGAAGTACAGGTTAGGAATTGTCTCCAAAGAATTCTCAAAGAATTACTCATTATTGCTATCTAAGATAATTAGACGAGCCAAAACTAAATACTACGAAGATAAATTTACCCAAATAAAGAGCAACATTAAAAAACTTGGAGAACAATTTCACAAATATTGGGATCAAAGAAGACTTTAAATAACAAACCAACACTCCTTTCCAATAACGATGGTCAGCTTTCAGCCTCTGATTCTGCTATTGAGTTCAATAGGTTCTTCTCTTCCATTGGGTCATCCCTTGCTAATGATATTCCATCTTCCAGTACTGACGTTAAGGACTATCTTACAGGTAACTATCCACAGTCTCTGTACCTAAAGCCTATTAATTCCACTGACGTCAATGAGATAATCCTTTCCCTTAAAACCAAGTCTAGTGCCCTTGAGGAGATACCAACTTTAATTTACAAAAAAACCTCCAGATCTTTAGCCCCTGCTATTGCATTGCTCTTCAACAAGTCACTTGAACTCCAAACCTTTCCAGATATTCTAAAAAAAAAGCGAGAGTAACGCCTGTCCACAAATGTGGTGATCCCACAGATGTTAACAACTACAGACCTATATCAATCCTGCCAAACTTGTCAACAAATTTTGAAAAACTAATCTATAAGCAGCTTTACTCATATCTAGCCAAACACAATATACTTAGCCCTTGCCAATATGGCGTCAGACCCAAAAAAAGCATTAACGATGCACTTATTAGTATGCTTAACTCGATTCATACAGCTCTTGATAAAAATGAGTTCCCTGTTGGGTTATTTGTGGACCTGCGTAAGGCTTTTGACACTGTCAACCACCAAAACCTTCTTCTTAAATTACATCATTATGGAGTCAGAGGACACTCCCTGCAATACCTCAAATCCTACCTTACTGACAGGCTCCAGTATGTTTCTGTGAATAATTCAATTTCTCCCACCGTACCCATCAACATTGGTGTTCCTCAGGGCAGCATACTTGGCCCTCTCTTCTTTCTCATCTACATTAATGACCTTCCAAATGCCTCCCAACACCTCAAACCAATTCTATTTGCTGACGACACAACCTTCATTTACTCCAGTCCTGACCCCCTTGCTCTAAATGCCACAGTAAATACTGAGCTAAATAAAGCCCATCTTTGGCTAACTGCCAACAAACTCGCCCTTAACATTGACAAAACTTTCTATATTCTGTTTGGCAATAAATCCTCTAATCAAATAAATCTCAAAATAAACAATACCCAAATATGTAACAAATTAGATGGCAAATTCCTTGGCATTCTCATTGACCACAAGCTGAATTTCCAGGGACACATTCTAAATATATCAAAAAAAGTTTCAAAAACTGTTGGCATTCTTTCTAAGATCAGATATTATGTACCCCGCCCTGCCCTGGTGACTCTCTATTACTCCCTCATCTATCCATATCTCAACTATGGTATTTGTGCTTGGGGTTCTACTACCCAAAATCATTTACGTCCTCTAATTACTCAACACAAAGCTGCTATTAGGACAATATCTAACTCTGGCCCCAGACATCACTCGGTACCCCTACTCAAATCTCTGAATATGTTAGACATTAAGTCACTCCACATTCTCTCATGTGTATTATACATCAAATCAAATCAAATCAAATCAAATGTTTATTTAGGTAAGGTACATACATACAAGAGATTTTACAAAGAGTGATAGATTTATAGATAGAGCTAGTACATACAATGCCTAAAGCCACTATTACGCAAAGCGTTTCGGGCATGAAAAACTTAAATGACTAAAGCTTAATACTAATTGAGCATAAAGAGTAAAATGAAAACATGGAATGAAAACATAGCTGAAAAAGCAGCACAAATACAATTCTGTCGACAAACAGCGCTCTTTAAAAAAAACAGACATTGGTTGACAATAGAGGGGTAAGGTAGGTTACAGGGAATTTATTAGGTATAGCTTCGCTTTTATCTTAAACTGGTTGAGAGAGGTACAGTCTTTAACATGGTTGGGAAGGTCATTCCACAATCTGGGTCCCTTGATTTGTAGAGCATTTCTAGTTTGATTAAGTCGTACTCTACGAATATCAAAACTGTATTTATTTCTGGTGTAGTGCTCATGGGTTCTGTTACAACCTTCTATGAAGCTTTTGAGGTCAGGATTGGCATTTCTAATGCCAATCCTGACCTAATTTCATCTCCTACTCTGTGGCACTTTGCCGTCATATCTGTTATTTACGATATTACTTTGTATTCTTAATATTATTCTTATTACAGTTACTGCTCACTAGTTCCCTGGCGTCGATTTAACTATGCACCTGTTCTACAAGATGTAGCCGAGGTTCTCGGTGTACTGCGACTCTCAGATGCTCATTGACAATCCAAGGTTACACTCAACGGCTACTTAAGGCAGATACCTTGGCTTCTATTCAGCTCTATCATCCATTTGGAGGCCAACATGAGATGGAGACCAAGGGTAATGTTCCTCGCTCCCATCCTTAGTAACTTGTTGTATTTGTGTCGCGCTTCGGACACAAGCATGTTACAGATATGCCTTAAAGAATTGTTTTTTTTATATTCCAATTATTGTTTATTTATATATCGATTTGATATTATATATATATCCGTTCTATGGTATATGTATTGATTATATATTATGATTTATTGTGTATTGTATTATAACTTATTATATTTGTTTTGAGCTATCCTTGCTGATTTACTTCTGGCTATCTTATCCTGCCTTTGTTCCTAGCAAAGGTATTTCGCTCCCATCCTTTTGCTGTAAGTTTTATTAGAATTGTCAGCTCCCTTACATTGCTACAGTATAGTTATCATGTAAACTCTTATTCTCCTTCCTCCCCTGCCAGTGTTTTCTCCGTGTCAGTGTTTTCTTCTTGGGGTTTCCTCCAGGATTGTTTAATTAAGGAATCTTTAAATCCTTCATCCGGGTCCCCCCTCCCTCCCTATTACGCCTATCTCCTGCAATACCATTATTGGCTAGGTCTCCTCCGTATTAATTCAGCTTGGGTTTACCCCTCTCGACTGAGTTCTTGCCTGTCACGTTACCACTGCATGCCCGCTTCTGCCCACCCTTACTGCCTTATTACTTTCAGCCCGGGGAAGGTGATCTACACGACAAAAGGTCGACACACGCTCTGACTGGACCAGGTATCGTTTACATGGTCAGGAATCGACATGAAATTGAAATTGAAATTGAAATTGAAATAAGTTTATTGAGGTAAAATACACACAAAGGGATGAGGTAGCTCAAGCTATTCTCACCCCATTCAGTACAACGTGTTAATATATACATATACACACATCACAAATAAACATATTACCAAACATTCTGAGAGGTAAAAATATACATTTCCTCCTTCACAAGTAGTATGGTATCAGACGTACACACAAATACTTTTATGACCTAGGTATACTGTATAGACAATTTGCAAGAGACATGCAGATAATTCAACAAAATATTACAATCTTGGTGTAAAATTCTTATATCTCTCAAGAATATCATCAACCTTTCCGTTGTGACACATCCAGGCTATTTGTTCAGGAACAGTCCTTATCTCAGTGTTTCTATATACATTAATCAACGGACAATCAAGAACATAATGGGCCAGGGTGTGAGACCTTAACATACCACATAGTTTACACCTCGTGTCATTATCATGAACATCTATCCCATATTCCCAGTAATATTTGTACCCAAGCCTGAGCCGCATGTACACAGAGTCACCCCAAGCATTTCTCCTTTTACCATAAGTGAAATGGGTGTTTTGACTCACATACATGTAGTGTTGCATGGTTTGACTACTCTCATACATTATCTCTCTCCTCTCCACTCCCGCCTGTGCCTGAATATTTCTGATTTTGCTTCTTATTTGTCTCATTGTGAATTCACATTCAATGTCAACTTGTGGTTTTGATGTGGCACGTTTGGCCAAGTCATCCACCACCTCGTTGAGCACTATTCCAACATGAGATGGAATCCACATGAATTTCACACTATAACCTTTCAGCTGTATCTCAGTTATTCTTCTCTTACAGTCCTCAACTATAGACATGAAGACTGGGTTTCGACTGTTTAAGGACTCCAGTGCTCCTCGGCTATCGACAAATACAAAAACATTTTTGTCATCATGACGTACTTCCTCCAAACACGCCAGAATGGCCTGCAGTTCAGCTTGTGTGGATGATATATAATTACTAAGCCGGGGTTCAATTATCCTGTCCACAGTCCCAAACTGGAATCGACATTATCTTCAGATCCTACAAGCACAGCACGGGACGCACGCCTACCCTAGCCTGGCGAGCGGCCCCGCCAGCAAGTACTGCCCAGCCCGTGCCCCAGTGACCAGGCAAGACTTCTCCAGGATGCTCCGCACCGCCCTTGCAGCATTATGCCTGCCTAATACTGCAAGGCATTAGATATTGTCTTCGGATCATACAAGCACAGCACGGGTCGCACGCCCACCCTCTCCCTGAGAGTGAACCCCTCCAGCAAATACTGCCCGGTCCGTGCCCTATCCAAATACTTCAGCATCAGGGGCACGGGCTCAGGGCCCATATTCCAGCACGACTCAGGCACCCCAGTAACCAGGCAAGATTTCTCTAGGATGCTTCGCGCCACCCTCGCAGCGTTAGGCTTGCCTCCAGCTGATTACGCCCCTCACTCCTTTAGAATTGGCAGGGCCACTCAGCTGTCTCTTGACGGGCTTGCCCCAACGGCGATAATGGCGGTCGGCAGGTGGAAGAGTGATGCTTTTATATCCTACGTCAGACAAGAAGTCGTTGCTCTGCCACCCTGAGGCTCTCCCCGCGGCTAGCGGGCACTCGCCCTTCGGAGTGTGGGACCCGGCCAGCTGGCCTGCGGAGTGGAGGTGCAGCGCCGGTCTCCAAGGGTTCCGCTGTCTGCAGCTACTCCTTTGCCTGTGGAAGTAATTTTTGCTGCACACTTTACAGCCATTCTAGGTACTAGTAAGCCCTACCTTTAGTCAGGAAATCCTTACCTCCTTATTCCTTGGCGGCACGGCCTCACGGCCTGGGGTTATTTTTCTCCTCCATATTCATGTCAGGCTTTTCCCAGTCTCTATGTAAATTTCTGCACGCCTGATTAATTTCCATATTAATTCAGCTAGAGTTTACCATTATGTCTTTCGGGCCTCTTGGCCAGACTTCATTAAATGTTATGTTGTTTAATCACATTATATTTACTCTTTGTGTCCTTACTGTTATAAATAGTGTTATAGAATTTTTCTGCAGTTGGAAGAAAACGTGCTCAGATTGGGGGACTTGTTTATTGTATAATAGTAAATAATAAATTAATAATAAATAAAATAATAATAAATTAATAATAAATTAATAATACATAATAAATTAATAATAAATTATTATTATAATAATAATATAATGATAATAACAAATAGTATAATGATAAGCAATTGTTTTTAATGAATCAAAATAGCTAATTAGGGTAAATAAATAATTAGTGACAAATGCATAAAAATAAAGTATTAAAGAATAATTATAATGATTATTCATTATAATGATAAAGTATTAAATCAATTACAATTAACAGTTACATCTTTAGTTAGTAATTGAAAGTTGCATTATTGAATTTACTCTAATTACAATTCATGGTAATATTTCTTAGCTATCTGCAGGCTTATCACTTTGGGGGTTCCGGCGGAGCACCCCCCATCCAGCGAGGGCCAGCGGCACCCCCCATCCAGCGAGGGCCAGCGGCGCGGAACCCCCAACCCCAAAGGGCAAGCGGCGGCTGGCCGCTGTAACTAGGAATGTGATTACTCGCACTGTGGCTGATTTTCTCGTTCATCAATGGTGTACCTTGTGCACCTTCCGTAGTCGGTTCTGGAAGTATTAAGGCAGTAAGGGTGGGCAGAAACGGGCATGCAGTAGGAACGTGACGGGCAAGGAACCTACCCCTTAAGGGTACTGCTGGAATTAGTTTGTAAGAGGGGGGGGGGACATTTTCCGGAACCAAACTGGGCAACTGTCATTAATTGATAAAGCCAGGAAGATACCCCGAGGAAAACTCTGAAAAGGAACACTGACACAGAGGATAGGAGTGTCTAGACCAAACTAAGGGGAAAGGAAGAGAATAAGATCTTCCAGGAAACTAGACTGTAGCGAAGTAAGGTAACTATCAAACCGGCAGAACTTTAGCGGGAAAACCCGGACATGTGAAAAAAGGGGGGGGGGGTGACGGGTAACCAGTTACCGTATCTGGGGCAAAGGCAGAAGATAATCCAGGAGGGGGGGAATCTAGCAAGTAATAATTTATTTCAAATATAATCCAATATAATAATATAAAACAATAGAACAGTCCAACATAATCAATATTAAGCCTCCAACTGCCAATGGCGAATTCTGGGGGAATAAGAGTATGCATAATAACTATACTGTAGCGATAAAACGGAGCTAACAATTCTGATAAAACTTCCAGCGGGAACGAAATGCCTTTGCTAGGAGCAATGGTGGGAAAATAGGCAGAAGTAAAGCGGCAAGGATAGCTCAAAACAACTAATATAGACAGTAATACTAAACACAAAAATCCTAACAATATATAATCAATACATATGCCATACAACAGAAATTATAATATTAAATCGATATATTAAACAATAAATGGAGTAGAAAACAATGCCTTAAGTCAATAAGTAACATGCTTGTGTCCAAAGTGCGACCCAAATACAACAAATTACTAAGGATGAGCGGGGAACCTTACTCTTAGACTCCATCTCATGTTGGCCTCCAAATAGACGATAGAGCTGAAGAGGCCAAGGAATCTGCCTTAAGTAGCCGGTGAGTGTAGCCTTGGATTGCAATGAGCATCTGAGAGCCGCAGTACACCGAGAACTTGGCTACATCTTGTAGAACAGGTGCAAAGCTAACTTGACTCCAGGGAACTAGCGATCAATAACTGTAATAAGAATAATATTAAGAATACAAAGTAATATCGTAAATAACGGATATGGCGGCAAGTGCCACAGAGTAGATAAGAACATAAGAATAAAGGTACCTGCAGAAAGCCTATTGGCCCAGTACGAGGCAGCTCCTCTTTACATACAAAGAATAAGCAGGTGTAATTGTCCTGTTATGTTGAAGAGTGTCTTCTGTGTTGGCATCGTTATGTTCTGGTCTTGTCCTTACTCTCAGGAGGGTAGAGTAAATACCTCCGTGATCTGGGTGTTCATGGTAGGTTGCTCTAATTGACATTAAGAAAGCGACGCCAAACCGTAATAACAACTTAAGCTCATAATAAAATAATACTGAAGTTATTGTAATGATACTGATTAACATTAATGCTATGACATAGCACAGTAAATAAGGGAATATATAAAAGATATAAACTTAATAATAATAATAATAATAATTTTTATTTAGGTAAGGTACATACATACAATAAATTTTTACAAAGATTGGTTGACTTATAGGTAGAGCTAGTACATACAATGCCTAAAGCCACTATTACGCAAAGCGTTTCGGGCATGATAAACTTAAATGACAAGCTTAATACTAATTGAGCATAATGAGTAGAATGAAAACAAGAAATGAAAACATAGATGAAAAAGCAGCACAAATACAATTATGTCGACAAACAGCGCTCTTTAAAGAAACAGACATTGGTTGACAATAGAAGGGTAAGGTAGGTTACAGGGAATTTATTAGGTATAGCTTCGTTTTTATCTTAAACTGGTTGAGAGAGGTACAGTCTTTAACATGATTGGGAAGGTCATTCCACATTCTGGGCCCCTTGATTTGTAGAGCATTTCTAGTTTGATTAAGTCGTACTCTAGGAATATCAAAACTGTATTTATTTCTGGTGTGGTGCTCATGGGTTCTGTTACAACCTTCTATGAAGCTTTTGAGATCAGGATTGGCATTATAGTTTAGCGTTTTATATATGTATAATACACATGAGAGAATGTGCAGTGACTTAATGTCTAACATATTCAGAGATTTGAGTAGGGGTACCGAGTGATGCCTGGGGCCAGAATTGGATATTGTCCTAATAGCAGCTTTGTGTTGAGTAATTAGAGGACGTAAGTGATTTTGGGTAGTAGAGCCCCAAGCACAAATACCATAGTTGAGATAAGGATAGATAAGGGAGTAATAGAGAGTAACCAGGGCAGGGCGTGGTACATAATATCTGATCTTAGAAAGAATGCCCACAGTTTTTGAAACTTTTTTTGATATATTTAGAATGTGTCCCTGGAAATTCAGCTTGTGGTCAATGAGAATGCCAAGGAATTTGCCATCTAATTTGTTACAAATTTGGGTATTGTTTATTTTGAGATTTATTTGATTAGAGGATTTATTGCCAAACAGAATATAGAAAGTTTTGTCAATGTTAAGGGTGAGTTTGTTGGCAGTTAGCCACAGATGGACTTTATTTAGCTCAGTATTTACTGTGGCATTTAGAGCAAGGGGGTCAGGACTGGAGTAAATGAAGGTTGTGTCGTCAGCAAATAGAATTGGTTTGAGGTGTTGGTTTGGTTTGAGGTGTTGTTAAAGCAAAAGACTCAATCAATGGTAAATTGTAGGAAGAATTGCAAGTCTTAAAACACGTCGACTGAAAGACAAACAATTTAAATAGTCAATATAGATAGCGTATAGTTAAGTGAAGTAGATAAACATAAATCAACAAAACAGGAGCAGACTCCCGTTCACTAAAATGTCGTGAAAGACAAATCACCGTTGCGAGTCCAAATATTAGATATTATAGGCATAAGGCTAAGCAATGCTATAAGTTCCAGTAATAAATTGCAGCGTAAAGAACAAATCATAACTAACAGTCAAAATTATATATGAATTATATATTATTATGAATTATATATTTATAAATGAACATAAATAAATACCAAATAACAGCAATAAATATAATTATCTGACACTGGTCAGATGAAATGTCTGGGAACAAACGTGCCTTGCCACACCGGACCGACAAGGCATCTTGGGACAAACGTGCCGGCTACACCGGCCAGACGAAAACGTCTGGGAACAAACGTGCCGGGCAACACCGGCCAGACGAGACGTCTGGGAACAAACGTGCCGGGCAACACCGGCCAGACGAAAACGTCTGGGAACAAACGTGCCGGGCAACACCGGCCAGACGAAAACGTCTGGGAACAAACGTGCCGGGCAACACCGGCCAGACGAGACGTCTGGGAACAAACGTGCCGGGCAACACCGGCCAGACGAAAACGTCTGGGAACAAACGTGCCGGGCAACACCGGCCAGACGAGACGTCTGGGAACAAACGTGCCGGGCAACACCGGCCAGACGAGACGTCTGGGAACAAACGTGCCGGGCAACACCGGCCAGACGAGACGTCTGGGAACAAACGTTCCCAAGTGTAAACGTCGCCTAACAACAACTGACAGAAAAAGCAGGACCAAGCCTGAGGAAAGGGCTTAAGTACTTAAGAACAAAGGAAAAGTTGACATTAAAAAAGTCACCTTAATTAGAATAACTGGCAAGGATGGAAGAATAGGACGAGGAACAGAGGAAAAAAAGGGGGGGGGGGGTCCCAACCTGTAACACAACAACTAGTACGACCTAGCTGAAAGTGTCTTAGTGGCTCAAGACTGTAAGCGAGATTTAAACAAAACAAAATAGGAAAGCCAGAGATAAGTAAATTAAACAAGAAGCTGGACCCATGCTTAAATTGCGACAAAATTGCAGAGAAGAGTACAAGTCAATAGCAAGACCAATGAACTAAAGATTAAAGGCAAAAGGCATAAGCAAAGCTAAATTGCAGGAAAAACTGAGCGTCATACACACCAAACCGAAAACTAACAATGAAAAAATTATATCTGAAACCACAGTTAAATAATATATACAATTATAAAACACCAAAATAGGAGCAGACTCCCTGTGGAATAACTTGCTGTGATGGATACAAAACATAAATGCAAGTCCAATAAAACAGCAAGTATAAGCATGAGGCTTAAGCAATGCTAGAAAATGCAGGGAATAAATAGCGGAGTAAATACAAGACATAACTGAAAGCTGAACAACGTAATAAGTTAAATTTAGAAAATCTTAAATAAATAATATAAACAACAAAGAATAGACCACCAAAACGGACAGACCGCTCGATGGCAGGGCGCCTACACTTAAGGGAGTAGGGAGGATGGGAGGGAACGTGTACGTGTGGGAACAACATGGCGGCTACACCGGACGGATGAAAACGTCTGGGTACGAACATGCAGGGCTACACCGGTCAGACAAAAGGTCTGGGAACAACATGCCGGACTACACCGGTCAGACGAAACGTCTGGGAACACTCGTGCCAGCAACACCGGTCAGACACAACGTCTGGGAACAAACGTGCCGGCAACACCGGTCGGACCTGCCAGCCACCTGTAACATAACAGGAAAAAAACGGGAACCGGGCCTCTAGGGGCAGCGTAGGGCAACCAAGCCATAGCGTGCCTGGCCATAGAAGCTGTAGTGGTCCCCAGCCTGGGCCAGAGAGACAGCAGAAGACGAGAAGGCTCTCGGCTAAGCCCAACCCTGACGCCGAGGCAGCCCTTAGGCAAGGAAGCTTCAGGGCCGAAGACCCTAGGGAACTAGCTAAGGCGGCACGCACGGACCGCGAGGGACGGCGCTCGGCACACACCGACACTGGGGACAGTCCTGACTAAACTTGAACAGAAAACCTCACTTTACCTTAGTGCTTAAAGCGGACTGGAAATGCAGGATAGAGTACTGGTCCATGTGCCGTTGAGGCGCGGCGCAGTTTTTTGCAAGTGAGCAGCTGCTTGCTTGTCGAGAACAGAGGCCCATTCAGTCCACGGCAGAGCTTATATAACCTCGGCTCGTTGTGCACGCAGCTTGGGCGGTTAGAATCAGCTGCCCTACACACGTTTTCTTTCCTCAGAAAATCCACTGCTTTTTCTTTGGAAAAAGCAGTGTTCTTATGTTATACATTTGCCTTACTTCTAGTTCTAGACAATAAGCTATTAGGTTTCTGCAGATTTTGATTTACCTTGTTACTAGGCTATAAGCATTCTTTTATATAATATAAATAAATAAATAAATGTTTATTCAGGTAAGGTACATACATCAAGAGTTTTTACAAAAATTGATAGATTTACAGATAGAGCTAGTACATACAATGCCTAAACCCACTATTATGCAAAGCGTTTCGGGCAGGAAAAACATTAAAGACTAAAACTTAATACTAATTGAGTTTAAAGTATAAAATGTGTTGAGAACAAGTAAAAATAAAAATAAAAAAGGGGGAACATGGCTGAAAAAGCAGCACAAATACAATTAGGTCGACAAACAGCGTTGTTTAAAAAAACAGACATGGGTTAGCAATATAGGGTAAGGTAGGTTTCAGGAAATTTGTTAGGTAGTGCTTTGTTTTTATCTTAAACTGGTTGAGAGAGGTACAGTCTTTAACATGGTTGGGAAGGTCATTCCACATTCTGGGTCCCTTGATTTGTAGAGCATTTCTAGTTTGATTAAGTCGTACTCTAGGAATATCAAAACTGTATTTATTTCTGGTGTGGTGCTCATGGGTTCTGTTACAACCTTCAATGAAGCTTTTGAGGTCAGGATTGGCATTACAGTTCAGCGTTTTATATATGTATAATACACATGAGAGAATGTGCAGTGACTTAATATCTAACATATTCAGAGATTTGAGTAAGGGTACCGAGTGATGTCTGGGGCCAGAGTTGGGTATTGTCCTAATAGCAGCTTTGTGTTGAGTAATTAGAGAACGTAAATGATTTTGGGTAATAGAACCCCAAGCACAAATACCATAGTTGAGATATGGGTAGATGAGGGAGTAATAGAGCGTCACCAGGGCAGGGCGGGGTACATAATATCTGATCTTAGAAAGAATGCCATCAGTTTTTGAAACTTTTTTTTCTATATTTAGAATGTGTCCCTGGAAATTCAGCTTGTGGTCAATGAGAATGCCAAGGAATTTGCCATCTATTTTGTTACAAATTTGGGTATTGTTTATTCTGAGATTTATTTGATTATAGGATTTATTGCCAAACACAATATAAAAAGTTTTGTCAATGTTAAGGGTGAGTTTGTTGGCAGTTAGCCAAAGATGGACTTTATTTAGCTCAGTATTCACTGTTGCATTTAGAGCAAGGGGGGTCAGGACTGGAGTAAATGAAAGTTGTGTCGTCGGCAAATAGAATTGGTTTGAGGTGTTGGGAGGCGTTTTATTTTACTATGGGTGTACATTTTAAGTTGATCTGGTGTACTTAGAATTAGCCACGGCTATGTTATACATTTGTTAAGTCTTACTTATAGCCGCCTCACTTACATGTTCTGCAGAAATTATTTTACTTGTACTTCTACTATGTAGTAAATAAGCCCCCATACTGTTGGTGCCATTTTCCCCCTGATCAGAAAGTAAGTAATTATCAAAAGAAGGCACCAAACCGGGAAGGCTATGTAGCACCATCAAATGTGCAGAATAATCAGAGGGTGCTAAATATCACCAAGGATCCCAATAAGAGAACAAAAACGCATAAGGTGAACGATATCAAAAGTATCCGAGTCACCAAGAATTCTATTGAGGGACAGGTGACCGCGAGGGGCTGTCGGAAAGCAAGACACACGCTCGTCCTGGAAGTCAGGACATTCAAGAAGGACATGCACGACCGTAAGAAGGACAATGTAACTAGGACAATAAGGAGCAAGGCGGCGCTCCATCAAGTGACCATGGGTTATGCGAGTATGGCCAATATGCAACCTCGCCAGAGCTGTTTCCCATCGCCGGTTACGGTGGTAGGAGGACGGCCACAAGGAAACACAACACTTAAGAGTACGTAGTTTGTTACCAGTAACAGACGACCAAGAAGCCTGCCAACGGGTAAGGATGGAGGAATAGATAACCGGGTAAAAGTCGGAATACGGAATACCTTTATGAGAGATGGGACGAGAGTGGACAGCTTCCTTGGCGGCAGCATCCGCAGGCTCATTTAAAGACACACCAATATGGCTGGGAACCCAACAAAACTCAACCGACTTAAATTTACTGTGAACAAGAAACAGCCAATGCTGGATCTCGACAACTACTGGATGAACTGGATTAAAGGACCTGAGAGCCATGAGGGCACTACGAGAGTCAACAACAACCACAAAGGAACTGACAACGAGAAAGCAGGAGACGAAGAGCATAGAGAATAGCATAAAGCTCCGCTGTAAAGATGCTAGTCTCCGGAGGTAAGCGACACATATAAGTGCGATCAGGAAAAACAACAGAGTAGCCAACACCGTCCGCAGACTTAGACCCATCGGTGAAGACAGAAACGGAGCGGGAGTGAGAAGAAAAGTGCTCAAGGAAAAGGCATTTTAGAACCGTAGGAGAGGTAAAAGCTTTAGTGATGCGGGTCAAGGATGTACAAAACCGCGGAAGGGGGACTCTCCACGGGGGCAAAGAAGGAACAACACGAGGAGAAACATTAGAAATACGAACGGAAAGAGAATCCTGTAGGCGAGATAACCGGACAGAAAGAGGGAGGTGGTGAAGAGGAACAGGAACCGTAAAAGAGGTAAAAGTTAAAGCACGACAGAGGCGAGAGGAAGGATGTTGTAAGGACCGTGCAAGATAGCGAAGACAGTAGCGATCACGGCGGTCCTGGAGAGACAGGAAGCCAGTGTCAACATACAAGCTATGGACGGGAGTCAAACGAAAGGCACCAGAACTGAGGCGCAACCCAGTATGGTGCAAAGCATCAAGACGGTGAAGAGTAGAAGGAGAAGCAGACGAGTAAGCAGGGCAACCATAATCGAGCTTAAACAGGACGAGAGAGGAATGTAAGGCAAGGAGAGTGCGCCTATCTGCCCCCCAAGAAGTATGGGACAAGACCCGAAGGAGGGTAAGGGCCTTAGAGCACTCAACACGGAGGTAAGAGATATGGGGAGACTTCAGCAGCCACATTCAACACATAACTAAGAAAGTCTCTAAAACAGTTGGTATACTCTCCAAAATAAGATATTATGCTCCTAACTCTGCTCTCTCACTATATTATGCATTAATCTATCCCTATCTTAATTATGGTATCTGTGCATGGGGGTCTATCACTGCAAACCACCTTAAGCATAGGTGCGCATACGAGCGAAAAGTGACGTTATTTTTAAGAGGACAGGTTGCATCATCACCCAGCAAAAATCTGCTATCAGAATAATAACAAACTCTGCTGTCAGACAACACTCAGCTCCCTTGTTTAAATCCCTTAACTTGCTAAATATTAACTCCCTCCACTCATTCTCTTGTGTCAACTGCATTTACAAAACCCTGTTCTTAAATGCAAACCATGCTCTGAAACTCTCCCTGGATAGATGTAATAGGACCCATTATCACTACACCAGAAATAAATACCTCTTTAATATCCCCAGAGTCAAACTTATTCTGTGTAAACACTCCATGCAAATTAAGGGGCCTAGTCTATGGAACTCACTCCCTAATAAATTGAAAAGCTGTCAAACTTTTGCCTCATTTAAAAACAAAACCAAAAAGTACCTAATTTCATCTTCGTAGTTTCCTACACTGAGCTTTAAATTTGCTCTGTATCTTTTTTTTTTGAGTAAAGAGGATGGAGAGGCATAGGTGAAGGGAAGTATAGAAGTGGGAAATACAGTGAAAGGTATGAAAGCAGGCGGGCTGTCCGCCTTGCTGACACGATGTGTGGGTGTTGGCAGCTAAGCTTGCTCCCTCATGTCAGGGAGCTGTGAGTGTGTGAGAGGTTCTTCATATGTGTTTCACCATATATGGATGTCTATAGATGAATACTGTGTAGCATTCATATGTACACACTCCGATGCTTCCACACATGTTGTTCTGTTTAAGGCTCTTTATTTTATTATTATTATTTATCGAGTTGTTCATAGATACATATTATTATTTATCGAGTTGTTCATACATACACATATATACATACATATACTCACCCATACACATACATATACATACATATATATATATATATATATATATATATATATATATATATATATATATATATATATATATATATATATATATATATATATATATATATATATATATATATACATATGCATATAAACATATATATATATATATATATATTGTTACGGTGCCCTCTCCTATTTCTTTCGTTTGCCGGCTTAAAGAGTCATATCAGCTCTCCCTACTGATTCTCTGAGGTTCAGGGAGTCTAATGACATATGTGGCGACCAGACTGGCTGCCATTTTATGGAAGGAGGTTATATTATAAGTTGTAAATAAAGGAAAATTGGCGCCCTGTTATAAAATGAAACAGTATCCCCTACGGCAGATGTGACCTTTTGGAAGGGACATTAGTCGATCGCGGATTGGTCGACGTAGGTCGCGGGCGACAAATCAGGGCCCGCCATGACGTCACCGAGTGCCCCGGGCGGCGCCAACGTCAGAGTTGTACTGACCGTGGAAGCGACAGGACGCGCCTCGGTCTGCTCTCAAGAATTGGAGGCTCTGCAAGCCTTGTCCAGTGGATTGAGCTGACCATCGCCGCCAACATAGTTATTGGAGACCCTGCGCTTCTGGGAAGCCAAAGAGGAACCAAGTTCAGTGAGCAGAGAAGTGCCCAAACTTGGAAAATAGTCGGCGACGACGCTGGGCGGCGCCGCTGGCTGGACGTTGAGGTCTGGAAGGTGGGCGAGCAAGCTAGCTGTGACTGGGGTCACATCCACTGAGAATCTTGGAAGGACGACACCGTGCCTAGGACAAGGAGCAACGCCCTGTGGGAGAGGCGAGTGTGGGGAAGATAGTGATTAGCTCAGCGCCCATCGATGAACCAGGATTGGGGCAGCTGAATCTCAGGGATTGGAACGGCGACGACGCGAAGGCTTCACGACACCTGAGGACCTGTGGAACGCCCTGGATCGTCGAGGATCGACCCAAGGAAGCGTGGGAACCTCACACCATCGAGGGACAGGCGTCGTGAGCCAGGAGTGTAAGGTAGATCATTTTTTCCCTCCCATTACCCCTTGTATGAGTAGGCTAGTTAGGCCACAATATTTACTCGTGTATGTGGCAGCAAGACTTTATTACTTTAATAGTAGAGTAGGCTGCAAGGCAGCTTGTGTCCAGGACTGTCAGGGAGGACAGTGTGTGTGGATGGCAGGACAGTGAAGAAGAGGTGCCGACGTGGTGAAGAGGCCCTCCTGTGAGAGTATGAGACTCCGGTCTTCCTGCCCATTTGAAGGAGAGTTGGAGGTCGTGGAAGAAGAGGCTGACGATCTCCAGACTTATTATCCATATTCCCATATTCATGTATTACTTGTGATTGTGTGTGTGTGTTCATGTAATTTGCGTCAGTAAATCCACGCATTTTATTACTGTGTTTGAGTGTGCCTCCATTTGTGATTTTCTCTATGAGCATACACTTCTGGCTACAAATAATATATAATACACCCACTGAACTGCATTGCTGGGATGCAGATACAATAACCCAGCTGGCGACCTTGCTAAGAGGAAGATAGAGAAGACAGGCGGGAAAGGAGTTCCTGCAACCTTTTTTTGTCTGGCAGGCAAGACTCAGGGAGGTTATGGTTATAGGTAAGCCTGAGTCTTCCTTCACTCCCCCACGGGTCTAGGCCGGAACTGTTAACAGCAGTTTCCCCGTGGTTGACTGAAGGGCTTCCAGGGTGAATCAGTGGCACCCCTTTGTGGTGGAAGCAAAGACCTGCGGAGGTGGGCATTGTTGGTCCTATCTTGTGTGACCAAGGAGACTCCGGTGAATCCAGGGAGTCGGAGGGGCTGAGTATTTGGGCCCTTTGAGCCCCTAGCAGCCGAGTGTTAGCAGAGCCCCGGACCG
The DNA here is from genome assembly GCF_040958095.1 of Procambarus clarkii. NCBI lineage: Eukaryota > Metazoa > Arthropoda > Malacostraca > Decapoda > Cambaridae > Procambarus > Procambarus clarkii. The sequence continues at coordinate 9,046,665 of NC_091167.1, forward strand.
CCCACCCCCACGTGACAAGAGAACTGGCGACCTCGCCAGGATTCGAACCCCGGTAGCCAAGAACTGGGAACCTCGCCAGGAAGCGTGGATCAAGCTACAGTGTGGACCAAATTTCAAGACAAGTGTTGCCAGGGTACTAATACAGTGTGGCCAGTGAATTCGGTGGTGCTGTTACTCAACCGGCTAAGGGACTGAAACGGTGAAATTAGTGCCTACTAACTTGTCTGTGCTGTCGTGTATGCTCAATGATATAGAGATGGAGGAGGACAAAGTAAAGAAATTTATTGACACAAGGGACGAGAGAATTTTGGAGGAATGTACCAAGGCCCAGCTCCAACAAGTGGCAAACCACTTTGGGATCAGGTTGAGGACGACTAAGGTAGCAGAGCGAAGGATAGAGATCATGGCACGGCTCACAGCTCGAGAGGAAGCGACGGGAGAGGAGCCATCTCAAGAGGAGCCGTCCCGAGGAGAGCCATCGCAAGGTGAACCGTCCCGACTAGGGCCTCCCCAAGCGCCTACCAGTGTGGAGAGAATTCACAGTGAACATGGGAGCAGTGGAAGGTCCAGCTGTAGTAAGAGGAGCCTGCAACTGGAAATAATGAAGATGCAACTGGAAGCCCAGCTGCGACGAGAGGAGAGAGAAGCGCGGCTGCAGCTGCAGCGAGAGGAACGTGCGGCTGAGCTGCAGCGAGAGGAACGTGCGGCTGAGCTGCAGCGAGAGGAACGTGCGGCTGAGCTGCAGCGAGAGGAGCGAGAAGCTCGGCTGCAGCGGGAAGAAGGAGAGAGACAACTGCGACTGGAGGAGATAAGGGCAAAGAAAGAAGTCGAATTGCGTCGCGTTGAACGTGGTCTGCCCTCACTACCTGCACGGCGGGATGACCTCAAGGTAAGGGAACGTGACTTACCTACGTTCGAACCACAAGAAGCTGAGGCGTTCTTCGAACACTTTGAACGGATAGCAACTCTGAAGGAGTGGCCGGAAGATGATTGGGCTGCTCTGGTCCAGGGCAGGTTGACTGGTGAGGCCCGGGAAGCCTATAACATGCTGGACCTAGAGGAGTGTACTAGTTATGACGCGATTAAGAATGCGGTTCTCCACTCATTCCGGCTGACTCCGGAGATGTACCGGAAGCGGTTCAGAGAGTGTACAAGAGCGTCGGGAAAGACTTACGCCGAGACCGCCAGGGATATGGAACGGAAATTCCTACGATGGTTGAAGGCGGAGGAAGCGGAGTCGGTGGATGATATCAAACGACTGATAGTGATGGAGAAGTTTATGTCAGTGCTCCATCCTGAGTTGCGAGTAAGGTTGAGAGAAGCAGGTATTAAGGACCTGAAGGCTGCAGCGGACCGAGCCGACATGCTGGAGGAGGCACTACATATCAGGAGGGAGGGGCCGCCCAGACACTCGCCTTACCCCAGGTCGGGAGGGAACCTTAGGAGTTCAGGAGGAGCGAGGACGGGTGGGGACTCTCCCAGGAGTAGTGTGCCTGATGAAGTAACGTGGTTCAAGAGCTCAAGAGACGCGGGGAGGAAGCCCCAAGCTGTGAGCAGTGGACCTAACTCGGGAGCAAGTGCTGCAGTCCCGGATGCGACGTCAGGGAGTCCAAGGAGGACCCAGGGAACGTCTGCAAGTGGTACCGCCAGAGTGACTAGCGAGTGGCCGCCCAGGGGAGGCAGCCGATGCTACAACTGTGGTGTGAGAGGACATTATGCCCGCGAGTGTGAGGAGCACCAAAGGAATGTAGGATTAATGTTGGAAGAGGAGAGAGTGTTTGTTCACACCCCATATTATAGTGGACCCAACGTGAATGGTTGGGAAATGAAGTTGGGTGAACATCCCTTCGTTTTCGGGGCCAACGTGAAGTTTGGAAAGTCAGACCCAGTGGAGGTTGCCGTGCTTCGAGATACGGGTGCTGACATAAGTATGGTGACCAGGAGTATTCTCCCCAAGGAATTTAATGATTCACCTGTGGGAGTGGTGAGGATACGCAGTGTGGGGGAGGAATACAGGTTGCCACTTCACGAAGTACAGCTGATTGCCGACTGCGGAGTCGAGAAAGCTATAGTAGCTGTAGCCCCTAAGTTACCCCTAGAGCATGTACAGATGGTGCTGGGTAATGACCTCGGAGGAGGCAGGATACAACCCGATTGGGCCAGGAGTGCCTATGTTGCAAGCAGCGGTACAACCCTGCCAGGTGAGGTATCGGTCGTTCCAGATGGTCGTGAGGAAGCCGACTTCGCCAGGGAAAACGTCGCCAGAGACGACGACAACGAGGGCGAGAGTGCAGAGAGGTCGTCGGAGGTTGTGGAAAACCCCGACGAAGCCCTCCGACTAAGCCTGATGATGCGTGTGGAGGAGTGGCGAGGAGCAGCTGTACAAACGCCTGGGGCGGTGAAGAGGCTGCAGACCGCACTCCCTCCATACAGAAACGTAAATAAAGTAAGCTCAGTGGATGAGCGAACGGCAGTGAGGGGCAGAGTGGAGGAACCACGACGCAAGGCACCCTATGCCGGCCAGATGAATAGTGGTAGGTGCAAGGCGAACCACCGTGGTGAGGTGAGCCACAGGGAGGTGGATGAGCCCAACCACGAACCGAAGAAGACGTCTGCAGGGAAGAGAATCTCATGGAGGAGTGAAGATGTTCGTCGGGAACGAAGGAGCGAGTGGTATAGGAAAGGCAATACGAAGAAAGCAGGGAATAGGTACACCCAGGGTAGGCGCTAGCCTAACCAGAGGGGCATTGGGCCATCGCAAAAGCCTAGTGTGGAAGAGAGGGAGCTGCTGGATGGAGTACAGGTTACAAGTGCCACTGTGAGGAGACAACGCACCTACGGGAGAAGAGGAACCGAGAAGAGAGAAGATTGGCGAAGAGGAGATCATGGGAGGAAACATGGAGTACCTGTAGGACGCAATGGAAATGCAAGACTATCTCGGAGTGCACGACGCGGTGGAGGCGCTGCATGCACCGAATCTTACAGTGGTAACGAGCCGTGGGAGTACACTCGTAGCCACGGAGAGAGGATTTCTTGTAGGTGTTCAGGGAACACCCGTCACACCCGGTACTATGCGAGGTGGAGATACAATGAGGCAAGTGACTGGCAAGGTGGTACGAGCCACGTCACCAACTGGAGGAGTGACACTTCAGGAACGGAGGGAGCAAGAGTATAGATTGCCCTCTTGAGTGCTGCTCTTCCGATATGACTCTTATTTTAAGGGGAGGGGTATGTTACGGTGCCCTCTCCTATTTCTTTCGTTTGCCGGCTTAAAGAGTCATATCAGCTCTCCCTACTGATTCTCTGAGGTTCAGGGAGTCTAATGACATATGTGGCGACCAGACTGGCTGCCATTTTATGGAAGGAGGTTATATTATAAGTTGTAAATAAAGGAAAATTGGCGCCCTGTTATAAAATGAAACAGTATCCCCTACGGCAGATGTGACCTTTTGGAAGGGACATTAGTCGATCGCGGATTGGTCGACGTAGGTCGCGGGCGACAAATCAGGGCCCGCCATGACGTCACCGAGTGCCCCGGGCGGCGCCAACGTCAGAGTTGTACTGACCGTGGAAGCGACAGGACGCGCCTCGGTCTGCTCTCAAGAATTGGAGGCTCTGCAAGCCTTGTCCAGTGGATTGAGCTGACCATCGCCGCCAACATAGTTATTGGAGACCCTGCGCTTCTGGGAAGCCAAAGAGGAACCAAGTTCAGTGAGCAGAGAAGTGCCCAAACTTGGAAAATAGTCGGCGACGACGCTGGGCGGCGCCGCTGGCTGGACGTTGAGGTCTGGAAGGTGGGCGAGCAAGCTAGCTGTGACTGGGGTCACATCCACTGAGAATCTTGGAAGGACGACACCGTGCCTAGGACAAGGAGCAACGCCCTGTGGGAGAGGCGAGTGTGGGGAAGATAGTGATTAGCTCAGCGCCCATCGATGAACCAGGATTGGGGCAGCTGAATCTCAGGGATTGGAACGGCGACGACGCGAAGGCTTCACGACACCTGAGGACCTGTGGAACGCCCTGGATCGTCGAGGATCGACCCAAGGAAGCGTGGGAACCTCACACCATCGAGGGACAGGCGTCGTGAGCCAGGAGTGTAAGGTAGATCATTTTTTCCCTCCCATTACCCCTTGTATGAGTAGGCTAGTTAGGCCACAATATTTACTCGTGTATGTGGCAGCAAGACTTTATTACTTTAATAGTAGAGTAGGCTGCAAGGCAGCTTGTGTCCAGGACTGTCAGGGAGGACAGTGTGTGTGGATGGCAGGACAGTGAAGAAGAGGTGCCGACGTGGTGAAGAGGCCCTCCTGTGAGAGTATGAGACTCCGGTCTTCCTGCCCATTTGAAGGAGAGTTGGAGGTCGTGGAAGAAGAGGCTGACGATCTCCAGACTTATTATCCATATTCCCATATTCATGTATTACTTGTGATTGTGTGTGTGTGTTCATGTAATTTGCGTCAGTAAATCCACACATTTTATTACTGTGTTTGAGTGTGCCTCCATTTGTGATTTTCTCTATGAGCATACACTTCTGGCTACAAATAATATATAATACACCCACTGAACTGCATTGCTGGGATGCAGATACAATAACCCAGCTGGCGACCTTGCTAAGAGGAAGATAGAGAAGACAGGCGGGAAAGGAGTTCCTGCAACCTTTTTTTGTCTGGCAGGCAAGACTCAGGGAGGTTATGGTTATAGGTAAGCCTGAGTCTTCCTTCACTCCCCCACGGGTCTAGGCCGGAACTGTTAACAGCAGTTTCCCCGTGGTTGACTGAAGGGCTTCCAGGGTGAATCAGTGGCACCCCTTTGTGGTGGAAGCAAAGACCTGCGGAGGTGGGCATTGTTGGTCCTATCTTGTGTGACCAAGGAGACTCCGTTGAATCCAGGGAGTCGGAGGGGCTGAGTATTTGGGCCCTTTGAGCCCCTAGCAGCCGAGTGTTAGCAGAGCCCCGGACCGCCCACCCCCACGTGACAATATATACATATATATATATATATATATATATATATATATATATATATATATATATATATATATATATATATATATATATATATATATATATATATATATATATATATGTATGTATATATATATATATATATATATATATATAATAATAATAATAATAATAATAATAATAATAATAATAATAATATTTATTTAGATAAAGGTACATACATAAAGATATTTTACAAAGTTTGTTGGCTTTATAGATAGAGCTAGTACATACAATGCCTAAAGCCACTATTACGCAAAGTGTTTCGGGCAGGAAAAAACACTAATGACTAAAGCTTAAAACTAATGGGTAAAAAGAACAAAATGTGTTGAGTACAAATAAAAATAGAGGTAAAAGAGGGGGGAACATTGTTGAAAAAGCAGCACAAATACAATTACAAATTATTACAGAAAATTACATTCAAACAGCATTGATTTGAAAAACAAGAAAAAACAAAAAACAGACATTGGTTGACAATAGAAGGGTAAGGTAGGTTACAGGGAATTTATTAGGTATAGCTTCGTTTTTATCTTAAACTGGTTGAGAGAGGTACAGTCTTTAACATGGTTGGGAAGGTCATTCCACATTCTGGGCCCCTTGATTTGTAGAGCATTTCTAGTTTGATTAAGTCGTACTCTAGGAATATCAAAACTGTATTTATTTCTGGTGTGGTGCTCATGGGTTCTGTTACAACCTTCTATGAAGCTTTTGAGATCAGGATTGGCATTATAGTTTAGCGTCTTATATATGTATAATACACATGAGAGAATGTGCAGTGACTTAATGTCTAACATATTCAGAGATTTGAGCAGGGGTACCGAGTGATGTTTGGGGCCAGAATTGGATATTGTCCTAATAGCAGCTTTGTGTTGAGTAATTAGAGGACGTAAGTGATTTTGGGTAGTAGAGCCCCAAGCACAAATACCATAGTTGAGATATGGATAGATAAGGGAGTAATAGAGAGTCACCAGGGCAGGGCGTGGTACATAATATCTGATCTTAGAAAGAATGCCCACAGTTTTTGAAACTTTTTTTGATATGTTTAGAATGTGTCCCTGGAAATTCAGCTTGTGGTCAATGAGAATGCCAAGGAATTTGCCATCTAATTTGTTACAAATTTGGGTATTGTTTATTTTGAGGTTTATTTGATTAGAGGATTTATTGCCAAACAGAATATAGAAAGTTTTGTCAATGTTAAGGGTGAGTTTGTTGGCAGTTAGCCACAGATGGACTTTATTTAGCTCAGTATTTACTGTGGCATTTAGAGCAAGGGGATCAGGACTGGAGTAAATAAAGGTTGTGTCGTCAGCAAATAGAATTGGTTTGAGGTGTTGGGAGGCATTTGGAAGGTCATTAATGTAGATGAGAAAGAGGAGAGGGCCAAGTATGCTGCCCTGGGGAACACCAATGTTGATGGGTAGTGTGGGAGAAATTGTATTATTCACAGAAACACATTGGAGCCTGTCAGTAAGGTAGGATTTGAGGTATTGTAGGGAGTGTCCTCTGACACCATAATGATGTAATTTAAGAAGAAGGTTTTGGTGGTTGACAGTATCGAAAGCTTTACGCAGGTCCACAAATAAGCCAACAGGGAACTCATTTTTATCAAGAGCTGTATGAATCGAGTTAAGCATACTAATAAGTGCATCGTTAGTGCTTTTTTGGGGCCTGAAGCCATATTGGCAAGGGCTAAGTATATTGAGTTTGGCTAGATATGAGTAAAGCTGCTTATAGATTAGTTTTTCAAAATTTTTTGACAAGTTTGGCAGGATTGATATAGGTCTGTAGTTGTTAACATCTGTGAGATCACCACATTTGTGGACAGGCGTTACTCTCGCTTTTTTTAGAATATCTGGAAAGGTTTGGAGTTCAAGTGACTTGTTGAAGAGCAAAGCAATAGCAGGGGCTAAAGATCTGGAGGCTTTTTTGTAGATTAAAGTTGGTATCTCCTCAAGGGCACCAGACTTGGTTTTAAGGGAAAGGATTATCTCATTGACGTCAGTGGAATTAATAGGCTTTAGGTACAGAGACTGGGGATAGTTCCCTGTAAGATAGTCCTTAATGTCAGTACTGGAAGATGGAATATCATTAGCAAGGGATGAACCAATGGAAGAGAAGAACCTATTGAACTCAATAGCAGAATCAGAGGCTGAAAGCTGACCATCGTTATTAGACAGGAGAGTCGGTTTGTTATTTAAAGACTTCTTTGATCCCAATATTTGAGAAATTGTTCTCCAAGTTTGTTTAATGTTGCTCTTTATTTGGGTAAATTTATCTTTGTAGTATTTAGTTTTGGCTCGTCTAATTATCTTAGATAGGAATAATGAGTAATTCTTTGAGAATTCTTTGGAGACAATCCCTAACCTATACTTCTTCTCAAGGTCATGTTTTTTATTAATAGATTTAAGTATTCCCTTTGTAAGCCAGGGATTGTTAAGCCTTTTGGTTGTGACTTGTTTTGTAAGCATAGGACAGTGGGTATTATAAAGGCTAAGAGTTTTTTGAAGAAAAGATTGAACTGCTAGGTTGATGTCCACTATGTTACCTAACTCGGACTCCCAGTTGACATTATCAGCAGCAGTTATAAAATTGTCTATAGCAGTTTCATTGTGAAGTCTAAAACGTATCTCTCTTGACTCAAGAGGTGGTTTGCTAATGTTAGTTAAGAGAAATGTGGGGTAATGATCTGTAGTGCTATCGGTGATTATACCGGAAGTAAGCGGAGAGGTTATGTTTGTCCAGATGTGATCTAGAGTCGTGGCAGTGCTATCAGTGATTCTAGTAGGTCTAGTGATTAAGGGTATGAGGAAGCAGGAATTCATACAGTTGAGGAAGCTAACAGCAGTAGGGTGTTCTGGCTCGCAGAGGTCAATATTAAAGTCCCCTGCGATAATTAGGTGGTTTTTGTTCAGTCTGTTATCAAGTATTAGATTTCTAAGGTTTGAGTTAAATTCGGACACATCAGTGTTAGGAATTCTATAAACTGCACCCACTGACAAATATATATATATATATATATATATATATATATATATATATATATATATATATATATATATATATATATATATATATATATATACATACATACATATATATACACACACATACATACATATACATATACACACACACATACATACATATACACATACATACACACATACATACTCAATTTTTCATTTATGGGGGAAGAATATCTGGTCAGTATTTCATCTGGGAATTATGTACTTTAGGGCGGGGTTTTCATCTAGTGAATCGAGGCTCTTGGGCCACCAGCGGGGCGTCTCATCTTGGGCCACCAGTTGTGGGAGCGGGGCGTCTCATCTTGGGCCACCAGCTGTGGGAGCGGGGCGTCACATCTTGGGCCACCAGCTGTGCGAGTGGGGCGTCTCATCTTGGGCCACCAGCTGTGGGAGCGGGGCGTCTCATCTTGGGCCACCAGCTGTGGGAACGGGGCGTCACATCTTGGGCCACCAGCTGTGCGAGTGGGGCGTCTCATCTTGGGCCACCAGCTGTGGGAGCGGGGCGTCTCATCTTGGGCCACCAGCTATGGGAGCGGGGCGTCACATCTTGGAGTAATCTTTCTAACATTGGGTCCTCTAACATTTCGATGGTGTTCCACACCCTGATGGCTTGGTGCTGCAGTCTGATGTTTAGTGGCTGTATGTTCAGGAGTTCATGGAGCTCCTGGATTGTCTGATCATATGGTGGACGGTGTTTTGCTGCTCTCCTTAGCGCCTTATTTTGCACTGCTTGCAGTTTCTGCATGTTAGTTTTCTTTATGGTGTGTAGTGGTACTGGGGGATACTCTAGATGCGGCCGAACTAGACCCTTATATAGGTGGATCTGAATGTTAGTACTGATCTAGTGTTACCCAATCTCCCAATCTTTATGTACGTAACCCAAACAACTTTATCATTGTGTTCATTGCTGTCTTCTTTTATGTGCTAGCCATATGCTGTATTGTGCCTGCTAAGTTTTGTTAAACTACCATTCAAGCTGTCATTGCAATCAATCTGCGCTACCTATGTGCTTTAATATACCTACAATTTTTCTCTCATCTTTTATTTTTTTTCTTGCTATGTAACTGTTATCATTTTTATAAATTTTGCAAGTATTTACCTACTTAAAATTTTTCTTAGATTAGGGACCTGCCCGAAACGCTGCGCGTACTATTGGCTTTACAAGAATGTAATTACTATGCTATGTATCCTCACAATTTCAATGTACCTTCTTGTATATATATATAAATAAAATAAAAATAAAATAGTTATGTCCCCCCCCCTTTTCGGCTGTCCCTTCCTTCCTTCTTCGGAGGTATGTTGTCCTCTGGCTTCTTTTCTTTCTCTTTCTCCGCTACGTTTTCTGTGCTGTTTCTTGGACAGTTTTTTTTTCTAATATTTATTATTTAATTATTCAGTATATTATGATTCTTTATTTGCAATTATTTATTTACTTATTGTTCCACGTCTTGTTTCAAGTGAATATTTATTACGTTTTGTTACGAACCCGGATCCAGCATCCGAGCAAGGAGCAGTAACGACTACGCCATCTGTGGGTCAGCTCCCGAAACCCCCGCCAAACGAACGACGACACCGGATGAGGACGGCGAATATCGGCCACAAGGGCCAGTTTCCAGTCCTGTGCAGCTCACAACACAGCCGCTCCTGACCTCTGGTGAGGTGGTGCTCCGACGACAGCGCCATCTATGGACTGGATACGTCAGGTGTTTGCGCCCGAGCCCGTAAGTGAGATGTATTAGTGTCCCAGTTGTTGATGACGTGTCTGCTTACAGAGTCGACCTGGGACTACTGTGATGGGAGTGGAGTCAGTCTACCCGAGGCAGCCAGTCTCCATACTGTGAAGTTTGCTGCAGCTGTTGTGACGTCGTCCCCCCGGAAGAACACTGTGGTGTGTTAGCCTGCCATTGGAGTGGCAGTGAAAGGATTTACCCGGGACCGACTGTTGGAGACGATCATCCACTGGGGTATTGAAGACAGGAGAGTGACTGGTGTTGTCACACGAGACTCCTGTCTAGGGCGTACCCCTTTTATCGTTCGTGGAGTGGCCGTACCAGCCTTGGTGGTTCAGTACCTGCCAGCAGACCAGCTGGACGTGTGGTTGACGGCCTCCACGACGGTGCCCCCAGTGGACCTGCGTTTTGGCTGACCTGTGGCCCGGGTAGGCTCGGCATTCTCAGAGGACACGTCGTGAGGCCACGAAGAAGGCACCGAGAGTTATGGCACCAGCGTCTTCAGTAGAAGACATCGATTGAGGATTAATCCCCTTGTATAGTGTTAATACCCCCCTTGTGCACTTTTTGCTTTTTATATATTTAATCGGTGATGGACATTATATAATATTAAGTTCTTAGCTTTCTTTCCCTACTCCCTTTACGTTACTTGCGTCACGGATCTCATCCCTTGATAGCCACTACTGGCTCGGGAACGGATACATATATCTTCCTCTAACAACATCAGAGTAAGGACCCCGTTGCGTCCCGAGAGGGCCGTAACACGTTTTGTTATTATTTATGTATTAATCTTATTTAATTTTTATTTTCCATTTATTTATTTTCATCTAGTCTCCTTTATCTTCTCCTTCTCCTGCTACGTCTTCTGTGCTGCTCCTTGGGAACAGTTTAGTTCCTCTATTATTTATCTATTTCTTCAGTTAAGTATTTTGTTTCTTCAGTTCTACCTCTTTACTCATTAATTTTATTCGTTTCGTTCCCCCCCCCCCCAAATAAAAAAAATCTTTTCAAATTTTAATTTATTTACGTATTTTGCTTATTATTTAACTATGTACTTTTATTAGTTATTTCCTTTTATTTATTATTTGTCTAGCCCCCTTTTCTCGTCTGGACGGCCTCCTTCCCTCTTCGGGGGGCCGACGTCGTTTTTCCCTTTGCCTTATTTACTATTTTCCCCCCTCTTTCGCACGTCACGTTTTATACGCTGTTTCTAGGGACAGTTCTCTTTCCTGGCCTGGTCTAGCCCTCCCTCCTGTTTTTTGTATTCGGTTTTTTTCTTCTTTCTCTGGTTGTGGCATTCGCTCTCTTTACGCTTCGTAGTTCGTTACGTCTTTTTCTTATTAGTGTCCTT
>NC_091167.1:9065274-9212774 GCF_040958095.1 Procambarus clarkii
GAGATTACAGGGAATTTATAAGGTAGTGTTTAGTTTTTATCTTAAACTGGTTGAGAGAGGTACAGTCTTTAACATGGTTGGGAAGGTCATTCCACATTCTGGGCCCCTTGATTTGCAGAGCATTTCTAGTTTGATTAAGTCGTACTCTAGGAATATCAAAACTGTATTTATTTCTGGTGTGGTGCTCATGGGTTCTGTTACAACCTTCTATGAAGCTTTTGAGATCAGGATTGGCATTATAGTTTAGCGTTTTATATATGTATAATACACATGAGAGAATGTGCAGTGACTTAATATCTAACATATTCAGAGATTTGAGTAGGAGTACCGAGTGATGTCTGGGGCCAGAGTTGGATATTGTCCTAATAGCAGCTTTGTGTTGGGTAATTAGAGGACGTAAGTGATTTTGGGTAGTAGAACCCCAAGCACAAATACCATAGTTGAGATAAGGATAGATAAGGGAGTAATAGAGAGTCACCAGGGCAGGGCGTGGTACATAATATCTGATCTTAGAAAGAATGCCCACAGTTTTTGAAACTTTTTTTGATATATTTAGAATGTGTCCCTGGAAATTCAGCTTGTGGTCAATGAGAATGCCAAGGAATTTGCCATCTAATTTGTTACAAATTTGGGTATTGTTTATTTTGAGATTTATTTGACTAGAGGATTTATTGCCAAACAGAATATAGAAAGTTTTGTCAATGTTAAGGGTGAGTTTGTTGGCAGTTAGCCAAAGATGGACATTATTTAGCTCAGTATTTACTGTGGCATTTAGAGCAAGAGGGTCAGGACTGGAGTAAATGAAGGTTGTGTCATCAGCAAATAGAATTGGTTTGAGGTGTTGGGAGGCATTTGGAAGGTCATTAATGTAGATGAGAAAGAGGAGAGGGCCAAGTATGCTGCCCTGAGGAACACCAATGTTGATGGGTAGGGTGGGAGAAATTGTATTATTCACAGAAACATATTGGAGCCTGTCAGTAAGGTAGGACTCGAGGTATTGTAGGGAGTGTCCTCTGACTCCATAATGATGTAATTTAAGAAGAAGGTTATGGTGGTTGACAGTATCAAAAGCTTTACGCAGGTCCACAAATAACCCAACAGGGAACTCATTTTTATCAAGAGCTGTATGAATCGAGTTAAGCATACTAATAAGTGCATCGTTAGTGCTTTTTTTGGGTCTGAAGCCATATTGGCAAGGGCTAAGTATATTGAGTTTGGCTAGATATGAGTAAAGCTGCTTGTAGATTAGTTTTTCAAAAATTTTTGACAAGTTTGGCAGGATTGATATAGGTCTGTAGTTGTTAACATCTGTGGGATCACCACATTTGTGGACAGGCGTTACTCTCGCTTTTTTTAGAATATCTGGAAAGGTTTGGAGTTCAAGTGACTTGTTGAAGAGCAAAGCAATAGCAGGGGCTAAAGATCTGGAGGCTTTTTTGTAAATTAAAGTTGGTATCTCCTCAAGGGCACCAGACTTGGTTTTAAGGGAAAGGATTATCTCATTGACGTCAGTGGAGTTAATAGGCTTTAGGTACAGAGACTGTGGATAGTTACCTGTAAGATAGTCCTTAATGTCAGTACTGGAAGATGGAATATCATTTGCAAGGGATGAACCAATGGAAGAGAAGAACCTATTGAACTCAATAGCAGAATCAGAGGCTGAAAGCTGACCATCGTTATTAGACAGGAGAGTCGGTTTGTTATTTAAAGATTTCTTTGATCCCAATATTTGTGAAATTGTGCTCCAAGTTTGTTTAATGTTGCTCTTTATTTGGGTAAATTTATCTTCGTAGTATTTAGTTTTGGCTCGTCTAATTATCTTAGATAGCAATAATGAGTAATTCTTTGAGAATTCTTTGGAGACAATTCCTAACCTATACTTCTTCTCAAGGTCGTGTTTTTTGTTAATGGATTTCAGTATTCCCTTTGTAAGCCAAGGATTGTTAAGCCTTTTGCTTGTGACTTGTTTTGTAAGCCTAGGACAGTGGGTGTTATAAAGGCTAAGAGTTGTTTGTAGAAAAGATTGCACTGCTAGGTTGATGTCTCCTATGTTACCTAACTCGGATACAGTTACCTAACTATAATACAGTTTCTGTGTGCTTTTCTCCTACCACCTCCTTCCTTTTTTTTTTTTTTTTTGCTTTATTGTGTATTTGAAGGTTACAAGACATGCATTGGTTGGTACAAAAAATGCCTAAAGGTTATGGATCTCTTGAAGCTCCTCCGCTTCCGGACAGGAACCGAGGACGCAGCAAGCATTTCCCCTCTGGATCGCCACACTGAGGCGCTGAAACAAAAAACTGGAAGCTCTTGGGTCTCTGGTGACGTCAATGAGCTTGGAACCCAATTCCTTGAGAAATCCCAAGGCACTCTAGCCCCAGGGGCCATGCCTCTCAGACGCTATGGGAACAAACATATATATATATATATATATATATATATATATATATATATATATATATATATATATATATATATATATATATATATATATATATATATATATATATATATATATATAATATTGAACCTAGAAGCCAGAACGTCGTACTTGGCCTACTATGCAAGGCCCGAGTTACCTAATATGCCAAGTTTTCCTGAATTTATATAATTTTTCTAAATTATTCCTTATGAGATGATAAATCTGGAAGATGAATGGAACGATTATTGCGAAGAACAACACTAAAACTAACTAAAGTTTAGAGGAACTAAACAACACTCCCACAACCAGATAACACTCTAAGGATGGCCTTACACTGTCATCTGACTTAGAAATGGCGAAGGAATTTAATAGCTTCTTTTCATCGATTGGTGCTAACCTTGCAAGTAAAATCCCACAGACTCAGACACATATCAACACATATCTCTCAGGCAGCTATCCAAACTCTCTTCTCCTTTCACCAGTCAGCCCGTCAGATGTTGTGTCCATCATACACTCACTAAAAACCAAAGCTGGGAACATCAGTGAAATACCATCCATTGTATACAAGAGCGCCTCCCACGCCCTTGCGCCACCTATAGCTCTGCTGTTTAACAAATCCCTTGAGTGTCATACCTTCCCTGATATCCTTAAAAAAACAAGAGTAACGCCAGTTCATAAAGGAGGTAATCCGGCAGACATAAACAACTATAGACCAATATCGAACCTACCCATACTATCAAAAATATTTGAAAAAATTATCTACAAACAGCTCTACTCCTATCTCGTAAAATTCGACATTCTTAGCCCCTGTCAGTTTGGCTTCCGCTCTCAAAAGAGTACCAACGATGCAATTTTTAGTCTCCTTGATATAATTTACTCAGCTCTTGACAAAAATGAGTTTCCAATTGGACTCTTCATTGACCTGAGAAAGGCCTTTGATACTGTTAATCACGATTACCTCTTAAGTAAACTCCATCATTATGGAATCCGAGGCCATGCACTGGACTATATCCAATCCTATCTTAGTGATAGACACCAATGTGTAGCCATCAATAATATAATCTCTCCCATTCTACCAATAACTGTTGGAGTGCCACAGGGCAGCATCTTGGGACCTCTTCTTTTTCTTATATACATTAATGATCTGCCTAATGTCTCTAACATTCTGAAACCTATTTTGTTTGCTGATGATACTACCCTCATCTATTCCAACCCCAACCCACATACACTAAATAATGTTGTTAATAATGAACTAAAAAAAGTCCACTTATGGATGTCAACCAACAAACTAACACTTAACATAGAAAAGACCTACTACATCCTATTCGGAAGCAAATCTACAAATGCAATTCAGCTTCAGATTGACAATGTAAACATTAGCAATAAAAATGATGGAAAGTTTCTTGGCATATTCCTAGACAAGAGACTCAACTTCAGTACCCACATACAACACATAACTAAGAAAGTCTCTAAAACAGTTGCTATACTCTCCAAAATCAGATATTATGTTCCTAACTCTGCTCTCATCTCTCTATATTATGCACTAATCTATCCCTATCTCAACTATGGTATCTGTGCATGGGGTTCAACCACTGCAAACCACCTCAAGTCCATCATCACCCAGCAAAAATCTGCTATCAGAATAATATCAAATTCTGCTTTCAGACAACACACAGCCCCCTTGTTTAACTCCCTAAACATGCTAAACATAATCTCACTCCATAAATTCTCTTGTGTCAACTACATTTACAAAACCCTGTTCTTAAATGCAAATCCTTGTCTGAAACTCTTCTTGGACAGATGTAATAGGACCCATTATCACCACACCAGAAATAAATATCTCTTTGATATCCCCAGAGTTAAACTTAATCTGTGTAAACACTCTATGCAAATAAAAGGACCCAGTTTATGGAACTCACTCCCTACTGAATTGAAAAGCTGTCCAACTTTTACATCATTCAAAATCAATACTAAAAAGTACCTAATTTCATCTTCATAGTTTTTCACTTTTTGCCTTATAATTGCACTGTATCAATTGCTACCCAATCTCCCAACCTTTATGTTCCCAATCTGAACATCTTTACCATTGTGATCATTGCTGTCTTATATGTGCTGCCAATCTGTTGTATGGTGTTTATAAATCTTGTTTATCTGTATCTTTTGCTACCCAGTCTCCCAATCTTTATGTACCCAATCTGAACATCTTTACCATTGAGATCATTGCTGTTTTCTTATATATGCTGCCAATCTGTTGTATGGTGTTTATAAATCTTGTTTATCTGTATCTTTTGCTACCCAGTCTCCCAATCTTTATGTACCCAATCTGAACATCTTTACCATTGTGATCATTGCTGTCTTATATGTGCTGTCAATCTGCTGTATGGTGTCTATTAACCTTGTTTAAATAACTAATCAAGCTGTCAATGTATTCAATCAGAGCTTTAATATAACAATGTGCTTTAATATACCTACTTATCTCTCTCATCTCATTTTTCTCTTGTAATGTATCTTTATCATTTATCAATTCTGATTGAAATTACCTACTTAAAATTATCTGCTAGATTAAGGACCTGCCCGAAACGCTGTGCGTACTAGTGGCTTTACAAGAATGTATATACTGTACTATCCAATGTATTCTCACAAACCCAATGTACCTTCTTGTATATATATAAATAAATAAATAAATAAATAAATAAATAAATAAATAAATAAATAAAGAAGGAAAGTACAGGAAAAAGATATGAAATAAAATGTGACCAACAACTACTGGCCTTCTTTAGTGATTGTGGTATATCTGAAAACCTGAACCCGACCAATGCCAGTACTTAAAATAACTCTTTCAGTGCCTGAGCCTAACCTAACTTAATCTAACTTTGTCCAAGGTGCTGTCTCTGCCTTACCATTTACCTAATGTTTTCTCATTCATATAATTTCCTAAATAATCCGTCAAGTCTCCATGCACTTATGCAAGCATCTACCTCAGTTTCATTGTAAAATTTTACTCTTAAATCTAATCTTACCCTATTCCATTTAATTTTTAAATTTAATTGTATTGATTTATGTCATTTATTGAAATCAATTATTGATCTCATTTTGTTCTCTTAATTAAGTTCATACTAATTATAGGTTAAAAACTAAGCTAAATAAAAAAAATTATCTTTAAGATTATTTCACTTTACAATTATCATTTGTCAATTTTTTTATATATTCATCTTGACAGTCTACTGATTTTTTGTTCTCTCCACCAAACTTGTGTATCCTCCATGGCTATCTAGTAACAATACAATACAATACAATACAATACAATTTTATTTAGGTAAGGTACATACATACAATAAATATTTACAAGGATTGTTTAACTTATAGGTATAGCTAGTACATACAATGCCTAAAGCCACTATTACGCAAAGCGTTTCGGGCATGATAAACTTAAATGACAAACTTAATACTAATTGAGCATAATGAGTAGAATGAAAACAAGAAATGAAAACATAGATGAAAAAGCAGCACAAATACAATTATGTCGACAAACAGCGCTCTTTAAAGAAAAAAAACAGACATTGGTTGACAATAGAAGGGTAAGGTAGGTTACAGGGAATTTATTAGGTATAGCTTCGCTTTTAACTTAAACTGGTTGAGAGAGGTACAGTCTTTAACATGGTTGGGAAGGTCATTCCACATTCTGGGCCCCTTGATTTGTAGAGCATTTCTAGTTTGATTAAGTCGTACTCTAGGAATATCAAAACTGTATTTATTTCTGGTGTGATGCTCATGGGTTCTGATACAACCTTCTATGAAGCTTTTGAGATCAGGATTGGCATTATAGTTTAGCGTTTTATATATGTATAATGCACATGAGAGAATGTGCAGTGACTTAATGTCTAACATATTCAGAGATTTAAGTAGGGGTACCGAGTGATGTCTGGGGCCAGAATTGGATATTGTCCTAATAGCAGCTTTGTGTTGAGTAATTAGAGGACGTAAGTGATTTTGGGTAGTAGAGCCCCAAGCACAAATACCATAGTTGAGATATGGATAGATAAGGGAGTAATAGAGAGTCACCAGGGCAGGGCGTGGTACATAATATCTGATCTTAGAAAGAATGCCCACAGTTTTTGAAACTTTTTTTGATATGTTTAGAATGTGTCCCTGGAAATTAAGCTTGTGGTCAATGAGAATGCCAAGGAATTTGCCATCTAATTTGTTACAAATTTGGGTATTGTTTATTTGGAGATTTATTTGATTAGAGGATTTATTGCCAAACAGAATATAAAAGGTTTTGTCAATGTTAAGGGTGAGTTTGTTGGCAGTTAGCCACAGATGGACTTTATTTAGCTCAGTATTTACTGTGGCATTTAGAGCAAGGGGATCAGGACTGGAGTAAATGAAGGTTGTGTCGTCAGCAAATAGAATTGGTTTGAGGTGTTGGGAGGCATTTGGAAGGTCATTAATGTAGATGAGAAAGAGGAGAGGGCCAAGTATGCTGCCCTGGGGAACACCAATGTTGATGGGTAGGGTGGGAGAAATTGTATTATTCACAGAAACATATTGGAGCCTGTCAGTAAGGTAGGATTTGAGGTATTGTAGGGAGTGTCCTCTGACTCCATAATGATGTAATTTAAGAAGAAGGTTTTGGTGGTTGACAGTGTCAAAAGCTTTACGCAGGTCCACAAACAACCCAACAGGGAACTCATTTTTATCAAGAGCTGTATGAATCGAGTTAAGCATACTAATAAGTGCATCGTTAGTGCTTTTTTTGGGTCTGAAGCCATATTGGCAAGGGCTAAGTATATTGAGTTTGGCTAGATATGAGTAAAGCTGCTTATAGATTAGTTTTTCAAAAATTTTTGACAAGTTTGGCAGGATAGATATAGGTCTGTAGTTGTTAACATCTGTGAGATTACCACATTTGTGGACAGGCGTTACTCTCGCTTTTTTTAGAATATCTGGGAAGGTTTGGAGTTCAAGTGACTTGTTGAAGAGCAAAGCAATAGCAGGGGCTAAAGATCTAGAGGCTTTTTTGTAAATTAAAGTTGGTATCTCCTCAAGGGCACCAGACTTGGTTTTAAGGGAAAGGATTATCTCATTGACGTCAGTGGAATTAATAGGCTTTAGGTACAGAGACTGTGGATAGTTACCTGAAAGATAGTCATTAATGTCTGTACTGGAAGATGGAATATCATTTGCAAGGGATGAACCAATGGAAGAGAAGAACCTATTGAACTCAATAGCAGAATCAGAGGCTGAAAGCTGACCATCGTTATTAGACAGGAGAGTCGGTTTGTTATTTAAAGACTTCTTTGATCCCAATATTTGAGAATTTGTTCTCCAAGTTTGTTTAATGTTGCTCTTTATTTGGGTAAATTTATCTTCGTAGTATTTAGTTTTGGCTCGTCTAATTATCTTAGACAGCAATAATGAGTAATTCTTTGAGAATTCTTTGGAGACAATTCCTAACCTATACTTCTTCTCAAGGTCATGTTTTTTATTAATAGATTTAAGTATTCCCTTTGTAAGCCAGGGATTGTTAAGCCTTTTGGTTGTGACTTGTTTAGTAAGCATAGGACAGTGGGTATTATAAAGGCTAAGAGTTTTTTGAAGAAAAGATTGCACTGCTAGGTTGATGTCCACTATGTTACCTAACTCGGACTCCCAGTTGACATTATCAGCAGCAGTTATAAAATTGTCTATAGCAGTTTCATTGTGTAGTCTAAAACGTATCACTCTTGACTCAAGAGGTGGTTTGCTAATGTTAGTTAAGAGAAATGTGGGGTAATGATCTGTAGTGCTATCGGTGATTATACCTGAAGTAAGCGGAGAGGTTATGTTTGTCCAGATGTGATCGAGCGTCGTGGCTGTGCTATCAGTGATTCTAGTAGGTCTAGTGATTAAGGGTATGAGGAAGCAGGAATTCATACAGTTGAGGAAGCTAACAGCAGTGGGGTGTTCAGGCTCGCAGAGGTCAATATTAAAGTCCCCTGCGATAATTAGGTGGTTTTTGCTCAGTCTGCTATCAAGTATTAGATTTCTAAGGTTTGAGTTGAATTCGGACACATCAGTGTTAGGAATTCTATAAACTGCACCCACAGTCAGGACAGACTCGGCACCCTTGACTCTGAAGCTGGCGAAGATATACTCCCCATAGCAGTCTCTGGTTCTAATTTCTTTTAAGCATGTTAGTTCTTGGTGGTAGTAAAGAGCAGTGCCACCACCTCTCTGAAGTTGACGACAGTTGTGAATTGCTGAGTAGTTAGGCATGTTAAAGAGCTGAGTAGTATCCTCTTTCAACCATGTTTCAGTAAGTATAATAAAAGAGAATTTGTTGTTAATAGCTTCAATCAAGGCACTAACATCATCGAAGTGTTTACCTAGGGATCTAACGTTCAAATTGATTACAGAGATATTGTGATTATGAGTTAATACATTGTTTACATCATGTGCTGCAAAATATCTGCAATTTAGATCATTAAAGTGATAATTGTCATAGATAGTGGATAAGAGGTTAAGTTCAGGGTCTATACTTGTCTGCATAAAAAAAGCTGATTGCAGGAAAAACAAGGGAAGAAAGGCAAATAACAAGGTAGAAATAAGCTATAAAATAGGGAAAAAGATGTACACAATACAGAACAAAGCAAACTCAAAAGGGGCTTACAGGGGTACAATGGAGTAAGGGAGTATGGCTAGGCTAGGCAACCTAGGTAATAAATGAGATTAATGAAAAAAACATATAAACATGGACTATACAAAACACAAGATATAGAAATACAAAACAAAAATATAAACAAGACTAAGCAATACAAAAACAAATTGAGCAAAAATGAAAAATGAGGTAGATTGCTTACAAGTATTCTCAGGTACACTGTAAGTAACAATTTGCAATTTGAGATACAGGCAAAGCCAGGGGTACAATGGAGTAAGGGAGCATGGCGAGGCAAGGCAACCTAGGTAATAAATGGAATCAAAGAAAAGTTGAATAATAAGCATAAGCAAATTTAAGCTAATGATTATTAACTATAAATAGTTCAGTTATGACTGTATAATTAATAAGACCTGAAGAACTATTTATGCACTCAATTAAATAATTTCAGTAAATGACTAGTTAAGAGTAAGTTAAAAATTAAGTCAGAAAATGAAACAATGAGACTTAGGAAACCTAGCCCCACTAGTTGACAGAGGGTTAATTAAGTTAATTCACTGGGAGTGATAATGAGCTGAGACAAACCACATTGGGAGAGGAAAGCGTTGAGGTTCTCTTCTTTAGTAATTGTGAACATTTTGCCCTCTGCGGTTTTTCTCACCTTTATCAGTCCATCTCTAACGAAGCACTGATGAATCGCATCTGGGTTTTGTTGACGGATTTGACGCAGGCGGTAGAGGAGGTGCTGTCTGTTCCTAGTCAAGCACTCGTTGATGTATAATCCCGTCCGTTGGGCTACAGCTGTCCGGACTAGATTGGATTTCGTGAACTGGGAAGACAGCTTCAGGCGAATTTTCCGTTGGTTTTGACTTGATGGATTCTTTTTGCCTACTCTGTAGGCAGCAATAACGTCAGATTTGTTTAGAATGAGCTGCAATTTGTCTTTTATGAGATCCAGAGCTAATTCGACACAGTTTTCACCATCATGTTCCACAGGTATATCTTGGGACGACACTATAACAGTGTCTAGCAGCTTTTGCTGGTCTTGTTCATCCTGGGAGACAGAACGCTGGGCTGAAAATGTACTGATACATGCAGTCATTTTGTTGAGAGCTTCCTCCTGTTTTTTAATGGCTTCATCAGTTTTCAGAAGGTTGCTTTCCTCACGGAGATCATTTAAATCATGCTGTAGTTGGTCTTGGCTTGCCTTGCAGTTTCTAATTTCCTCGCGGAGGAGGGTTATTTGTTGTTGTTGTTGTTGTTGGAGATTAGCGAGGATCGCTAGATTCTCATTTAGAAGACTCAAAATGATAGCATTTTGAGACACGAGGACTTGGCACAACTTTTTGAACCACTGATTCTCGGCCCAGTTATAGAATTCCGGTGAAGGACCGGAAGCTCGCTTGAGTTGCTTATAGTGGGATGCTAGCATGTCCATAGGAGAGGGTTGAGATGTCTCTGCTCCCTTGCTCAAAGGGGTGGAGGGGAGGGCAGCACCGCCCTTACCGCCCAGCACCGGAATAACCTTTATTCTACCTCTAATTGTTTCAATTCTTTTGTTTACTTGCATTTATTGTTGTGTTTTGCCATAATTATTCTCTAATTTTAGTAGACTTAATACTTTGTAAGCTCTTATTGTATTGTTATATTATTATATTGTTGTGTTTTGCTATAATTACTTTCTATTTTACAGCAGATTTAGTTTTCATCTGTTCCTGTAATTGCTTATCTTATTGTATTGTAACATTATTTTATCTATATGCTTACTGATATTGATCCTGATCGAAATCTTCTCTCTCATATCCACACAAATCAGCACATTGATCATCATTATTGCAGGTATTACACAGCAAATCTTGCAAAAAACAAACTCCTAAATAGCACCTGCTTATCAGTTTACAACCAAAATGTTAGGTCACTTGGTAAACATTTTGATGATATAAATGCACTACTCACAGCACTAGGTACTAATTTATCATTCATCATTTTAACGGAAACTTGGCTAAGTAATGACTATACCCAACTCTACAATTTAGCTGGTTATAAAGCCATTCATAACTGCAGGCCTAATAAAAAAGGAGGTGGCAGAGCAATATATTACAAAGATACCTTCATCTGCAATAGTGTCATTAGTGATAGAGACGACTATTGTGAATATACCTTTGCCAAGTTCTCTAGTAAAACCCTTAAATCCTCTCTGACTATCGGTGCCATCTATAGATTTCCTAATACCAACATAGCTTTATTCTCAGACAACGTAAGGAATCTTATCATAAATAACAATCTCAATAAAAATCACATCATTCTCGGAGGTGATTTCAATATTGACCTGGGTCTTCAAAACAACCCTCAAGTTGACTATTTCCGTAACAGCATGCACTCCTGTATGCTAATCCCCACAATCACCAAGCCCACCCGAGTCACTCAAACATCTGCCACTACCCTGGATCACCTATGGACTAATATAACAGCTCCCCTTACATCTGGGGTAATCTATGACAGAACAACTGACCACTATCCTACCTTCCTCAGAGCAAACATGGACACATCACCACCAGAAACCAAGAAACTTTCATTCAGGCTACACAGTGAATCAGCTTTAGGCAATCTCTCTAATGCACTTCACAATATTAACTGGGAATCTGAATTTAATAATTCACAGGATATAAACTCATCAACTAACCTCTTTCTCTCCAAAACTCTAAGCCTCTACAACACTCACTGTCCCCTCCTTACTAAACAAGTAACTGATAAAAGAAAAAATAACCCGTGGCTCACAAGTGGCATAATTAAATCAATCAACAAAAAACATGAATATAAAAAGAAATTTAGGAGTGGCCTAGTTTCAAAGGAAGTAGTTAAAAGGTACTCATCAGTGCTTACCAGTATCATAAGAAAAGCAAAACTTTCATATTATGAGACTAGATTCAAAGAAGCAAAAGGCAACATGAAAAGCACATGGAATACCATCTCTAATATCCTAGGAGCTAAACAACACTCCCACAACCAGATAACACTCTCTAAGGATGGCCTTACACCGTCATCTGACTTAGAAATGGTGAATGAATTTAATAGCTTCTTTTCATCGATTGGTGCTAACCTTGCAAGTAAAATCCCACAGACTCAGACACATATCAACACATATCTCTCAGGCAGCTATCCAAACTCTCTTCTCCTTTCACCAGTCAGCCCGTCAGATGTTGTGTCCATCATACACTCACTAAAAAACAAAGCTGGGAACATCAGTGAAATACCATCCATTGTATACAAGAGCGCCTCCCACGCCCTTGCGCCACCTATAGTTCTGCTGTTTAACAAATCCCTTGAGTGTCATACCTTCCCTGATATCCTTAAAAAAACAAGAGTAACGCCAGTTCATAAAGGAGGTAATCCGGCAGATATAAAACACTATAGACCAATATCGAACCTACCCATACTATCAAAAATATTTGAAAAAATTATCTACAAACAGCTCTACTCCTATCTCGTAAAATTCGACATTCTTAGCCCCTGTCAGTTTGGCTTCCGCTCTCAAAAGAGTGCCAACGATGCAATTATTAGTCTCCTTGATATAATTTACTCAGCCCTTGACAAAAATGAGTTTCCGATTGGACTCTTCATTGACCTGAGAAAGGCCTTTGATAATGTTAATCACGATTACCTCTTAAGTAAACTCCATCATTATGGAATCCGAGGCCATGCACTGGACTATATGCAATCCTATCTTAGTGATAGACACCAATGTGTAGCCATCAATAATATAACATCTCCCATTCTACCAATAACCGTTGGAGTGCCACAGGGCAGCATCTTGGGACCTCTTCTATTTCTTATATACATCAATGATCTGCCTAATGTCTCTAACATTCTGAAACCTATTTTGTTTGCTGATGATACTACCCTCATCTACTCCAACCCCAACCCACATACACTAAATAATGTTGTTAATAATGAACTAAAAAAAGTCCACTTATGGATGTCAACCAACAAACTAACACTTAACATTGAAAAGACATACTACATCCTATTTGGAAGCAAATCTACAAATGCAATTCAGCTTCAGATAGACAATGTAAACATTAGCAATAAAAATGATGGAAAGTTTCTTGACCTATTCCTAGACAAGAGACTCAACTTCAGTACCCACATACAACACATAACTAAGAAAGTCTCTAAAACAGTTGGTATACTCTCCAAAATCAGATATTATGTTCCTAACTCTGCTCTCATCTCTCTATATTATGCACTAATCTATCCCTATCTCAACTATGGTATCTGTGCATGGGGTTCAACCACTGCAAACCACCTCAAGTCCATCATCACCCAGCAAAAATCTGCTATCAGAATAATATCAAATTCTGCTTTCAGACAACACACATCCCCATTGTTTAACTTCCTAAACATGCTAAACATAATCTCACTCCATAAATTCTCTTGTGTCAACTACATTTACAAAACCCTGTTCTTAAATGCAAATCCTGCTCTGAAACTCTTCTTGGACAGATGTAATAGGACCCATTATCACCACACCAGAAATAAATATCTCTTTGATATCCCCAGGGTCAAACTTAATCTGTGTAAACACTCTATGCAAATAAAGGGACCCAGTTTATGGAACTTACTCCCTACTGAATTGAAAAGCTGTCCAACTTTTACATCATTCAAAATCAATACTAAAAAGTACCTAATTTCATCTTCATAGTTTTTCACTTTCTGCCTTAAAATTGCACTGTATCTATTGCTACCCAATCTCCCAACCTTTATGTTCCAATTTGAAAATCTTTACCATTGTGATCATTGTTGTCTTATATGTGCTGCCAATCTGTTGTATGGTGTTTATAAATCTTGTTTATCTGTATCTTTTGCTACCCAGTCTCCCAATCTTTATGTACCCAATCTGAACATCTTTATCAATGTGATCATTGCTGTCTTATATGTGCTGTCAATCTGCTGTATGGTGTCTATTAATCTTGATTTAAATTACTAATCAAGCTGTCAATGTAATCAATCAGAGCTTTAATATAACAATGTGCTTTAATATACTTACTAAGCTCTCTCATCTCATTTTTCTCTTGCAATGTATCTTTATCATTTATCAATTCTGATAGAAATTACCTACTTAAAATTATCTGCTAGATTAAGGACCTGCCCGAAACGCTGCGCGTACTAGTGGCTTTACAAGAATGTAAATACTATAATAATAAATAAATAAATAAATGTTTATTTAGGTAAGGTACATACATACAAGAGATTTTACAAAGTTTGTTGGATTAATAGATAGAGCTAGTACATACAATGCCTAAAGTCATTATTACGCAAAGTGTTTCGGGCAGGAAAAACATTAATGACTAAAGCTTAATACTAATGGGTATAAAGAATAAAATGTGTTGAGAACAAATAAAAATAGAGACAAAAGAGGGGGAACATGGCTGAAAAAGCAGTACAAATACAATTACAAATTATTACAGACAATTACAGACAAACAGCGTTGTTTTAAGAAAAACATACATGGGTTGGCAACAGAGGGGTAAGGTAGGTTACAGGGAGTTAATTAGGTAGTGCTTCGTTTTTATCTTAAACTGGTTGAGAGAGGTACTGTCTTTAACATGGTTGGGAAGGTCATTCCACATTCTGGGTCCCTTGATTTGTAGAGCATTTCTAGTTTGATTAAGTCGTACTCTTGGAATATCAAAACTGTATTTATTTCTGGTGTGGTGCTCATGGGTTCTGTTACAAGCTTCAATGAAGCTTTTGAGGTCAGGATTGGCATTGCAGTTCAGCGTTTTATATATGTATAATACACATGAGAGAATGTGCAGTGACTTAATATCTAACATATTCAGAGATTTGAGTAGGGGTACCGAGTGATGTCTGGGGCCAGAGTCGGATATTGTCCTAATAGCAGCTTTGTGTTGAGTAATTAGAGGACGTAAATGATTTTGGGTAGTAGAACCCCAAGCACAAATACCATAGTTGAGATATGGATAGATGAGGGAGTAATAGAGAGTCACTGAACACGAGCTCAGTCGAATCGTCTCGTGTCCGAAACGACCATACCCCATCCCGGGACTACGGGGACTGGTCAAGTCGTATACTGCAATTTCGGATACCGGGCTAGAAACAACTTCGTTCACTGAGAAGTTTGTACATACAAACCATTCCGTTCGTATATGCGCTGGTTTGTGTTCGCTGTTGTTCCTCCCAAGTCGTCGACTGCAGTTTCGGATAACAACTTCGTTCACTGAGAATTTTATACATTCATACCCTTTCGTTCGTACATGTGCTGGTACATGCTGTCCGCTCGTCCGGCCGGTTGGGGGCCGACCCAACAATATGTGTGTACAATGTACACACAGTCTCACAATGTACTGTACTGCACAATCTGTACTACAATGTTGCAGTCTCCGTGGTGTAGTGGTAAGACACTCGCTTGGCGTTCCGCGAGCGCTAAGTCATGGGTTCGTATCCTGGCCGGGGAGGATTTACTGGGCGCAATTCCTTAACTGTAGCCTCTGTTTAACACAACAGTAAAATGTGTACTTGGATGAAAAAACGATTCTTCGCGGCAGGAATCGTATTCCAGGGACCCTTAGGATTAAGGACTTGCCCGAACGCTACGCGTACTAGTGGCTGTACAAGAATGTAACAACTCTTGTATATATCTCAAAAAAAAAAAAAATGTGTGGATTATATGAACTCAGGGACCGCAGAAGACCTATTGGCCCATATGAGCCAGCTCCTATTTATAGCCACACAAACTCATTCATATACTGTATATGAATGAGTTGGGTAAATATAAACACATTCTAAAGGGACACATTCTAAATATATCAAAAAAAGTTTCAAAAACTGTGGGCATTCTTTCTAAGATCAGATATTATGTACCACGCCCTGCCCTGGTGACTCTATTACTCCCTTATCTATCCATATCTCAACTATGGTATTTGTGCTTGGGGCTCTACTACCCAAAATCATTTACGTCCTCTAATTACTCAACACAAAGCTGCTATTAGGACAATATCCAACTCTGGCCCCAGATATCACTCGGTACCCTTACTCAAATCTCTGAATATGTTAGACATTAAGTCACTGCACATTCTCTCATGTGTATTATACATATATAAAACGCTAAACTATAATGCCAATCCTGATCTCAAAAGCTTCATAGAAGGTTGTAACAGAACCCATGAGCACTACACCAGAAATAAATACAGTCTTGATATTCCTAGAGTACGACTTAATCAAACTAGAAATGCTCTACAAATCAAGGGGCCCAGAATGTGGAATGACCTTCCCAACCATGTTAAAGACTGTACCTCTCTCAACCAGTTTAAGATAAAAACGAAGCTATACCTAATAAATTCCCTGTAACCTACCTTACCCCTCTATTGTCAACCAATGTCTGTTTTTTTTTAAAGAGCGCTGTTTGTCGACATAATTGTATTTGTGCTGCTTTTTCAGCTATGTTTTCATTTCTTGTTTTCATTCTACTCTTTATGCTCAATTAGTATTAAGCTTGTCATTTATGGCCACTGCCTTTTGAACGAAAGGCGGTGGAGTTTCTGATGGGGAAGGAAGAGACATTTGCCCATCGCGTTCCGCAAGGCGCGGTGCGGCCAGCCTGGGTGGCATAAAAAGCGCGAGAAGTCAGGTCTCGCTCTCACTCCCTCTCCGGTTGTCAGCCAGTCAGTCGGTTGTCTGGCTGTTGAAGCCCAGCTTGTTTGTCCCAGACGTTTGTCTGGCTGATGTAGCCTCGCTTGTTGGCCCCAGTCGATTGTCTGGCTGGTGTAGCCCAGCTTGTTCGTCTCGGCTGTTTGTCTGGCTGGCGCAGCCCTGCTTGCTCGTACACAGACGTTTTGTCTGGCCGGTGGAGCCCGGCTTGTTCGTACACAGATGTTCAGTCTGGCCGGTGTAGCCCGGTTTGTTCGTCCCCAGATGTTTGCTGGCCCCGGTGTCCCACGTTATGTTCGCCCCAGCCGTTTGGCCTGACCGGCGTAGACCGGCCCGTTTGTTCCATGACGTCTCGTCCACTCGGTGTAGCCGCCTGTTGTTCCTGCACGTACACGTTCCCTCATGTTTCCCTGTCCTGTCCTACTCCAGCGCAGGCGCATGCCGTCGGGCGGTCTGTCCGCTTGGGTGGGCTATGTTATGTTACTATCTTTTATTTAAGTTTCTAAATTAATTTATTGCATTGTTCAGCTTACAGTTATGCCTTGTATTTACTTACTATTCCTCTTGCAGCGTTAATGCAGTGTCCATTGCTGTGGGATACTCAACTAATTTTGGTTCACTTTTGATAATATTATTGCTAGGCTAGCCATTCTCCCTTGATTAGTACTGTTTTAATAACCATTCCATCCCTTGAACATTACAGTTTTACGCTATCCAACCATACCATGCACATTACTGTTTAACCTACCATCCTATATCCCTTGATTAATCCCGCTTTAAGCTACCAAATCTCCCCATGATTACCACTTTCTTTTATTTGTTCAGCTTATATGCAAGTACATTATATTACGGTCTTATTCTATTATTAGAATATAATATTCCCCTCCCGTTCTCACTGTTCTGTTCTACTCCTCCAGGGTAGGCGCATGCCGTAGAGCGGTCTGTCGGCTTGGGTGAGCTACGCCATGTTATCATTTATTTAAGTTTCCCTAAATTAATTTATTACTTTGTTCAGCTTTTAGTTATGCCTTGTATTTACTTACTATTCCTGTTGCAGCGTTAAGGCAGTGTCCATTGCTGTGGGATACGCAAATAATTTTGTTTTCACTTTTGAGACTATTATTGTTTTAATCTAGACCAACTATTCCATGAATAAGTACTGTTTAATTAACCAATCTATCCCATGAACATTACAGTTTTAAACTATCCAAACTATACCATGCATATATTACTGCTTAACCTAACTATCCTATACCTTGTAGTCCTGCTTTAATCTGTAGCGAGTAGATTATCCCAATAATATACTCGCTCCAAATGCTTTGTTAATATTCCTGTCAACCTTTGGAGATGAATGAGGTGAGGCGTTGCCCGGGCATATAAGCAGCAATAGCAAACATTAACCAGAGTCTACTTTCAAGTGTGGTCTAGAGCAGACACTTGCGAGATACTGTACCAACGCTCAGTGCGCTCAACTCACACCAACGTATCACCTGTGTACTTCTGTATATTCGACCAAATATATATATAGTATCTTAGTGTCTGTGTTTATTTGTCACCATACTTTACGTAACAATAGAACCGTTACAAATCTACCCAAATTATCCATGATTATCACTGTTTACTCTTTATTTGTTCAGCTTAAACACAAGTATATTATATCTTTTATTTGTCCAGCTTAAATACAAGTATATTATAATGCGGTCTTAAGCTATTTACTTGTCAGTTTCAGTTTGTCTTGTATTTACTCCGCTATTTATTCTCTGTTTTCTAGCACTGCTTAAGCCTCATGCCTTTCTTACTGTTTTGGCCTCGCTATGTTATTTATTGTTTATTTAAGTTTCTAAAATTAATTTGTTACATAGTCCAGCTTCAGTTATGCCCGGTATTTACTTAATAACACTGTTGCAGTGTTAAAGCAGTGTCCTTTTCTAGTGGGATACACAAATAATTTTGCTTTTCACTTTTGAGATTATTATTGTTCAATTCTTCCAAACTATACCACGAATAATACTGTCTTAATATAAACAAACTATACAATGAATGATACGGTCTTATTATAACCAAACTTTGAATAATACTGTTCAATCTATACATGAATATTACTCTCTTAATCTATTTTAACCGCTCAGCTTTTATTACGATAGCTTTAGCTATGTCCGGCATCCTCATTCACTATGGACACTTAACTTTACCTTCGCTTTTGTCTACTTGTGTATGTGACGGTTGCCGGTGCGGCAGCTGGGTCTCCCTGCCTGTTTATTTCCCGTTAGACCTACCGATGCTTACTTTTTCATTTTCCGCAGTGGCGAGAAGCCGGATCACGCAGCAACTGCAACACGGAAGAGGGCTCGGGCGACGTCGTGCGAGGACAACAGCGCAGTGGTGTGAGGACGCAGCCGGCCTGGGCCAGGACGAAACCCGCCCGCTTCGCCTCCCCCTCCTCGGGGGCCTCCTCGGGCGGCTCTGATGTGGACGGCGACCACACTTCCCAGAGGCCCCCTGCTGGCAAAGCGGCGGGTGGCACAGCGTCGCAGCCTCCACCCCCTTTCGGCCGACGATTGGACGACGCTGCAGGCGCCCATCGCGCAGGCTCGGGGGCCCTCTCATGTCACAAGCCTTCTGGGCATGGGAACCACCGAGGTCGACCCTGCCGCGGCTGCTACAGCCGCCCTGCCCCCCACCTTCACCGACCGTCGCCCACGGGCCAGGTCCAGGGGGCATAAGTCGAGGCGACGTGCGAGCTCCTCCAGTCTGTCCTCCTTCCTTCCTAGTTCGGTAGCGTAGTTGCTCTGCCACCCTGAGGTTTCCCTCGCGGCCAGCGGGCACTCCGCCCTTCGGGGGGGGGGGGGGGTCCGGCCTGTTGGCCTGCGGGGTGGGGGTGCAGCGCCCGTCCCCAAGTGTTCCGCTGTCCGCAGCTACTACTTTGACTTTACAGCCATTCTACTAGTAAGCCCTACCTTATGTCAGGTAATTCCTTCTTCCTTGGCGGCTCGGCCTCTGGCCTGGGGTTATTTTCTTCTCCAAATACATATCAGGCTTTCCCAGTCACTATGTATTTTTCCGCCGCCTGATTATTCTCCAGCTAGGGTTTCCCTTATGTTATGTTGTTCACTTTGGTGTCCTGTTATACTTAGAATTAGATTTGTTCCATTCGCCTCACTGCTAATTCTAGTAGTAAAATAACGTAATCTTATAGCCTAGTAACAAACTCTGCAGAAACCTAATGTCCTATTGTCTAGAATTAGCAGTGAGGCGAATGGAACAAATCTAATTCTAAGTATAACAGGACACCAAAGTGAACAACATAACATAAGGGAAACCCTAGCTGGAGAATAATCAGGCGGCGGAAAAATACATAGTGACTGGGTTTAAAGCCTGATATGTATTTGGAGAAGAAAATAACCCCAGGCCAGAGGCCGAGCCGCCAAGGAAGAAGGAATTACCTGACATAAGGTAGGGCTTACTAGTAGAATGGCTGTAAAGTCAAAGTAGTAGCTGCGGACAGCGGAACACTTGGGGACGGGCGCTGCACCCCCCCCCCCCCCCACCAGAGAAACGGGAGAAAAGACGTGAGGAACAACGACTGACGTAGTCATGACCGGGAAAACTGGCAGCCAGCAGAAAGGGGGAGGAGGGTGGGCGCTTCGTGGATCGTGGACCGGGTCGGGAGAGGGAGTGAGAGCGAGCGGGTGTACAATTTTAAGATGTTTCGTGTACTTTGAGTTAGCCACGGCTATGTTATACATTTGTTAAGACCTACTTAGAAGCCTGTTTTACTTCTGCAGAATTATTTATCCTGTAATAAATTTTACGCCCCCATGTGTTGGTGTCTTCCTTCCCCTGATCAGAAAAAGTTTTTCATGCCCGAAACGCTTTGCGTAATAGTGGCTTTAGGCATTGTATGTACTAGCTCTACCTATAAGTCAACCAATCTTTGTAAAAATTTCTTGTATGTATGTACCTTACCTAAATAAACATTTATTTATTTATTTATTTATTATTATTTATTTATAGTATTAAGCTTTAGTCATTAATGTTTTTCCTGCCCGAAACGCTTTGCATAATAGTGGCTTTAAGCATTGTATGTACTAGCTCTATTTATTAATCCAACAAACTGTAAAATCTCTTTATGTATGTACCTTACCTAAATAAACATTTATTTATTTATTTATTTATTTTATTTATCGTGTGTGTGGTAGTGGACCATATACCCATCCAGTAGCCGGTAATGGACCCCATACCTATCCTACGGGTAGGTATTGGGCCCAGACCCATCCTGCAAGTGTTATGGACCCCTTACCCACCTAACAGGCGGTAGTAGACCTTATACTTATCCTACAGTAGGTAGTAGACATTATACTATCCTGTTTGAAATAGTTTACCCTTTAGGCATTCCAACGTAATACCGTTTTCTATTAACGTTCCTACAATACATTCTTTAAAGATTTTTAAAGCACAAACTAGTGTATATGAAGTTGATTGGTGAAGCACTATTATTCTATGTAATAATTTATAGTGCTTATTATAATTTACTAAGAACAACTAATATTTCTTAAAACAAAACTACGAGCCTTCAATAGGATGTAGCTGATCTGTAATATTCTAAGAGCATGGACAATAGCAGGTAAATTTCACAACCCATGTGGGACCTGAAACTACAATTTTCATTATAATTGAACCAATCACGACTATTCTGCTGTCCACGGCGATGGACGGGTACTGTGAGACGTAAATTGGTACGTGAGGAAGAGTGTGGGCCTTGGAGAAAATGTAACTTGGTATATACCACATATGTACTAATTCACATTCAACATATTGACTTTAAGCATTTAGTCATATATGTGCTGTCTTGTGTGAGAGCGGATTGCACCACGACAACGACCACTGCACTCGAGGAAAAGGGCTTAACACTCCTGCCTCCCCACCAGTTCCAGGCAGTTAGGACAATATTCATTCACAGAGTGAGTGACATCATCACCGAACAGCCCATCACTGAGATCAGCGACCTCTTGCTCGCCTCCTCCTCGCCAGATACACTACAAAAAGCCCACCCTCCTCCCGGGAAACCCTGCTTACCCGGTTTTACTTTCCAAGGGAAGACGCTAAAGCAGTTTGCTGGGGACACTAATTGTTCCATCTTGCAACGAATTTGTGTTACCATGGGGGTGCTCCGACGGAACCCCCAAAGTGATAAGCCAAGAATACCAAGAATTGGAATTACCGTAAATTCAATCATGCAACTTTCAATTAGAGATTCATCACTGTATTTGATTTAATACATTATCATTATAACGGCTATCCATTAATTTTATTTCTGTATAATAATTTATGGTTATTCACTAATCCTTATTAGTCACTATAATTAATTCCACTTTAATTATCTATTTATTCGTTATAATGAGCTACTATGCTTCTTCATTTAAGGATTATCAATTATTTAATCATTAATTATGACTATTATTATTAATTAATTATTTGTATTTATTAAATAATTAATTATTATTATTATTATAAAATAAAATAAGTCCCCCACTCTGTGAGCGTTTTCTTCCAACCGCAGAATATTAATTTATATTTGAGAACGTTCAGGTTTTGAATGAACATCATGTTAAAATTTATGAATGCGTCTGTGGGGTCGACCGCTGGATGTAATGGACTTGAGTCGATTACGGGTTGGTTTTTGCAAAACACTTTAAAAAAACGATTATTTACAAATTGTACAGTCAATGGGCTCAGGACCTGAACTCAAAGGTTTGTAATGTATGATTATGTTACGTTGTTTGGTTGATTAGATACGCAGTGTTTAGTGGGAGTTCATATTTATTTAAAGTCGTGGTTACAGCAGTCGGTTGTTGGCAGTGTCGTAGACGTAAAGACGAACACACACACACACTTTTATTTTTTACACAGGTAAGTACAGGGGCAGCCATGAAATAATGAAACAAAAATAAACACCACTTTATTAAAGTCCAGTTAAGCATCTGGAGGTCATAATTTACATAAGATAGGCATTTATACATCATAATGTCACGATTTATGACTCATCAGCATAGCTGGGTCCTGTAAGTTTTATTCTTCACGTTAAAAAACAAATAGGATGAGGAGGCGTCGAGTACACACTTATACTTCACCAATAAATCCTTGCCTATGAAGAAGGGATGTGTGTCTTCCGGGTTTGGAAGGACACTTAACTCATCATCTACATACACGTCACCCCCCATGTGTATCCTAAGCTTTGTGGGAGGACATTTGTCGAGTCCTATTCTTTTCAAATATAACCTTGAGACCCTCGTCTCTACCGCCCCAGTATCAACAAGTATTTCTTCTGTGCATTGGTCGGGTTGTGATGAATCTGGCAACGGTATCCTAAGGTACGATCTGGAATTACACACCCCATTATCTTCACTACGTTGGTTCTTGAAATAGAGATAAGAATTATCCCGTTGAAACTGCTATATAACATGATACTCGACCATGAGAGGAAAACTAAAGAAAAGCTCTGGGACTCGGTGAAGGCCGAAATAATTATCCATGTGTGGCGGCATTATGTCGACTTTGGTAACCAAGTCTATGCAGTTTTCTAGGTATATTTCAACATTTTCCGCCCTCCTTGTAGTGAGGTTTTTGTATCCGCTATAAAAGCCGATTTTACGATTAACGCTGGCGGTTATCTTCTAATCTAAACCCAGTTTTCTTGCATCTCGGTCTTGGATCATATTGAGTGTAGAGCCGGTGTCCACTAACATAGTACAAAACTCATAGTTTACCAGAGCCTTGAGGTAATTGTGGCCCTTCAGGGCAATTTTCTTCAATCCCTTCAGGGATGGGGGCTCGGTGCATACGGGAGGGTGAAGTAGGAACAGTGTTAGGACCTGTCCATCTGGGCTGACTTCATATCCAATATTTTCATTGGTGTATTTTGGTCTTTTTCCGGGACTATTGATGGTCTGGCAGTCGTCCGCCTACCTCTTGCCGCCACGGTCCATTACTTCTCTGTTCTGTGAGTCCATAACTAGGCGGGTGAAGGGAGAGGAGGACAAGAGGTAAAACTCGACTCTAGTCTTCGCTTATCTTACAGTGAGTCGCGCTTACAGAGCACCAAATTATATCCTACTTACATTATATTTAGTCAAGCAACATTTGCATCTTTAACATTCAATTTATCTTTTATATTTGTAAACAAATATACAACTTTATGTATTACCAAATACTCTTTGGTAAATACACAAGCAAAGTATATTTTGTCTTACAAATATTTCAATAGTTGAAAAGAGCCGCTAAATCTTAATATTTTGCGCCGTTTTGGAGAGTAAACACAGTACGAGAAGGTGCAGCCCCGCTGGAGGCGTTCCAACAACGCGCGCCCATATTGGGAAACAAACATTTTTGCCTGTATAAGGCAGCTGTTTATAATAATAATAATAATAAATAATAAATGTTTATTTAGGTAAGGTACATACATACAAGAGATTTTACAAAGTTTGTTGGATTAATAGATAGAGCTAGTACATACAATGCCTAAAGCCATTATTACGCAAAGCGATTCGGGCAGGAAAAACATTAATGACTAAAGCTTAATACTAATGGGTATAAAGAATAAAATGTGTTGAGAACAAATAAAAATAGAGATAAAAGAGGGGGGGAACATGGCTGAAAAAGCAGCACAAATACAATTACAAATTATTACAGACAAACAGCGTTGTTTAAAAAAAAACATTCATGGGTTGACAATAGAGGGGTAAGGTAGGTTACAGGGAATTTATTAGGTAGTGCTTCGTTTTTATCTTAAACTGGTTGAGAGAGGTACTGTCTTTAACATGATTGGGAAGGTCATTCCACATTCTGGGTCCCTTGAATTGTAGAGCATTTCTAGTTTGATTAAGTCGTACTCTTGGAATAACAAAACTGTATTTATTTCAGGTGTGGTGCTCATGGGTTCTGTTACAAGCTTCAATGAAGCTTTTGAGGTCAGGATTGGCATTACAGTTCAGCGTTTTATATATATATATATATATATATATATATATATATATATATATATATATATATATATATATATATATATATATATATATATATATATATATATATATATATATATATATATATATATATATATATATATATATATATATATATATATATATATATATATATATATATATATATATATATATATATATATATATATATATATATATATATATATATATATATATATATATATATATATATATATATATATATATATATATATATATATATATATATATATATATATATATATATATATATATATATATATATATATATATATATATATATATATATATATATATATATATATATATATATATATATATATATATATATATATATATATATATATATATATATATATATATATATATATATATATATATATATATATATATATATATATATATATATATATATATATATATATATATATATATATATATATATATATATATATATATATATATATATATATATATATATATATATATATATATATATATATATATATATATATATATATATATATATATATATATATATATATATATATATATATATATATATATATATATATATATATATAATACACATGAGAGAATGTGCAGTGATTTAATGTCTAACATATTCAGAGATTTGAGTAGGGGTACCGAGTGATGTCTGGGGCCAGAGTGAGATATTGTCCTAATAGCAGCTTTGTGTTGAGTAATTAGAGGACGTAAATGATTTTGGGTAGTAGAACCCCAAGCACAAATACCATAGTTGAGGTATGGATAGATGAGGGAGTAATAGAGAGTCACCAGGGCAGGGCGGGGTACATAATATCTGATCTTAGAAAGAATGCCAACAGTTTTCGAAACTTTTTTTGATATATTTAGAATGTGTCCCTTTAGAATGTGTTTATATTTACTCAACTCATTCATATACAGTATATGAATGAGTTTGCGTGGCTATAAATAGGAGCTGCCTCATATGGGCCAATAGGTCTTCTGCGGTCCCTGAGTTCATATAATCCACACATTGTACACACATTGTTGGGTCGGCCCCCAACCGGCCGGACGAGCGGACACCATGTACCAGCACATGTACGAACGAAAGGGTATGAATGTATAACGTTCTCACTGAACGAAGTTGTTATCCGAAACTGTAGTCGACGACTTGACCAGCAGTCTATCAGGGTATGATAGTCTATCAGGTTAGATATGACACTCAAGGGATTTGTTGAACAGCAGAGCTATAGGTGGCGCAACGGCTTGGGAGGCGCTCTTGTATACAATGGATGGGATTTCACTGATGTTCCCAGCTTTGGTTTTTAGTGAGTGTATGATGGACACAACATCTGACTGGTGAGAGGAGAAGAGAGTTTGGATAGCTGCCTGAGAGATATGTGTTGATATGTGTCTGAGTCTGTGGGATTTTACTGGCAAGGTTAGCACCAACCGATGAAAAGAAGCTATTAAATTAATTCGCCATTTCTAAGTCAGATGACAGTGTAAGGCCATCCTTAGAGTGTTATCTTGTTGTGGGAGTGTTGTTTTGTTTCTAGGATATTAGAGATGGTATTCCATGTGCTTTTCGTGTTGCCTTTTGCTTCTTTGAATCTAGTCTCATAATATGAAAGTTTAGCTTTTCTTATGATACTGGTAAGCACTGATGAGTACCTTTTAACTACTTCCTTTGTAACTATGCCAATCCTAAGTTTCTTTTCATATTCATGTTTTTTGTTGATTGATTTAATTATGCCACTTGTGAGCCACGGGTTATTTTTTGTTTTATCAGTTACTTGTTTGGTAAGGAGGGGACAGTGAGTGTTGTAGAGGCTTAGAGTTTTGGAGAGAAAGAGGTTAGTTAATGAGTTTATATCCTGTGTATTATTAAATTCAGATTCCCAGTTAATATTGTGAAGTGCATTAGAGAGATTGCCTAAAGCTGATTCACTGTGTAGCCTGAATGAGAGTTTCTTGCTTTCTGGTGGTGTTGTGTCCATGTTTGCTGTGAGGAAGATAGGATAGTGGTCAGTTGTTCTGTCATAGATTACCCCAGATGTAAGGGGAGCTGTTATATTAGTCCATAAGTAATCCAGGGTAGTGGCAGATGTCTGAGTGACTCGGGTGGGCTTGGTGATTGTGGAGATTAGCATACAGGAGTGCCTGCTGTTACGGAAATAGTCAACTTGAGGGTTATTTGAAGACCCAGGTCAATATTGAAATCACCTCCCAGAATGATGTGATTTTTCTTGAGTTTGTTATTTATGATAAGATTCCTTACGTTGTCTGAGAATGAAGCTTTGTTGGTACTAGGAAATCTATAGATGGCACCGATAGTCAGGGAAGATTTAAGGGATTTACTGGAGTAGATTGTGCACACCCAACGAAGATCTTAGCATTATTGAAATCACTCCAATTCGTGGCCAAGTCCCACTACTAGTCAAAGCCTACAGAGACTGTAACCCAACCAGGATTGTTTAAAGTTTTTGGTAACAGCCCTTGGCCTAGCCCATGGCCCACCAGCATTACCAGTCTCTTGGCTGAGCACCCAGAGAGCTTCAGAGATGACATAGTGGAGGTGAACCTTGATCACCCGGGTAACTGGGAAACCTCTACTGTAGGACTGAGGGAACCCTGCAGCAACGTTGTGAAGGAAAGAAGTATGGTTCTTCAGGATGCTGTCACAGCTGAAGGTGACTTGACATGGTTCCAGAGAAAGAAAGCGCCTCCAGTGTCCACTTTCATCGGCTGGTTAGTAAAGATCTTACTGATTTTGTTTGTGGAAATTTACCGCAGAAGTACTGTAGCCCTACAATAAAAAGGGGAAATGATTTTTCCAGGAGATACATCTTCTCTTATCCTTTAATTACTATAGCTCAAGTGCCTCTTCACTCCTTGATGGTGGAAAACTGTAATTATGATGCTGTGCCTGGCATTTATATGTTCTCTCTCTTTTCTCTACCCAAATTATATACAGTGGCACTTCGACATACGATTGCCCTTACTTACGATAATTTCGAGTTAAAATATAAATTTCATCGAAAAATGCGACTCGACATCCGATGGTGTCGTCAACATCTGATATTTGTTGGTACACGTTCGGGTCGGCCGAGCGCGTGGTTCCTGGTCACGCGGTCCGACCTTCCTCAGTTTACTACAGCTACCCGCTTAGTGACGATCACGCCTATAAGAAATTCTGCTTTTGTGGTGATTTTTTGCATTTTGAACATTAAATTAATTATTATATAATACGCCATGAGTCCCAGGAAAGTCAGTGGTAAGGCTCAACATATGAGATCCCATGTAAGAATGACCATAGAGCAAATACAAGAGATCATTCGTAAATATGAAGATGGTGTGCGGGTAGGTGAACTAGCTAGGCAGTACAACAAATCTCGGTCAACGATATCCACCATACTAGCTAAGAATAAGGACATTATGGGTGCTAAAGTGATGCAACATTACAGACAAATGTTAAAACGAATGGAAAAACAAATGTCTCTTGACATTTGTAGTGAGACAAACAAGCACTGAACCACAACCAGGTCCTAGTGGTATTCAGGCAAAACTTGAGAGTACCCCAGAGAAAACATCACTGCCTGATGTGATATTGGAAGGGGACTTCCCTTGCAAACAGTAACAACTCTCCTCGTCCCCCCTCATCACCATCTTCCATACGCCATCAAGAGCCCTCCATAAAGGTATGAGTAACTTTGGTATTGTATTGTAGTTAGAAAAAAACATTGTATTCAGTATAAAATGTATTTTTATGTTAATATTTTGGAGGGTGGGGAACGGATTAATTCAAATCCCTTTATTTCTTATGGGAAAAATCGCTTCGACTTCCGATATTTCGACTTACGATCCGTCTCTGGGAACGGATTAGCATCGCAAGTCGAGGCCCCATTGTGTGTGTATGTATGTATGTATGTATGTATGTATGTATGTATATGTGTATATCTATATATATCTATATATATATATATATATATATATATATATATATATATATCTCTCTCTATATATATATATATATATATATATATATATATATAGATAGATAGATAGATAGATAGATAGATAGATAGATAGATAGATAGATATATATATATATATATATATATATATATATATATATATATATATATATATATATTTTATTAAATATGACCGAAAAAGTAAGATTAATAATTCTAACACGAATTTTCTCAATCTTTCGTACATTATGCTTCACTGTTGGAGGTAAATCAAAAATCACTTCTCCAAAATTCATTTTTATTTCTAGTCTGACGCGACACGGGCGCGTTTCGTAAAACTTATTACATTTTCAAAGACTTCACAAATACACAACTGATTAGAACTTGCGTTTCCCTGATTTTATATCTACATTTGAGTGAGGTGGGAAGGGTGATGTGGCATTACATTTGAGTAAGGTGGGAAGGATGATGTGGCATTAGAGGATATTAATAGGGTATTAAAAGTATCAACACAAGACAGAACACGAAACAATGGATATTGAATAGAAGTGTTTGTAGAAAGCCTATTGGTCCATATTTCTTGATGCTTCTATATTGGAGCGGAGTCTTGAGGTGGGTAGAATATAGTTGTGCAATAATTGGCTGTTGATTGCTGGTGTTGACTTCTTGATGTGTAGTGCCTCGCAAACGTCGAGCCGCCTGCTATCGCTGTATCTATCGATGATTTCTGTGTTGTTTACTAGGATTTCTCTGGCGATGGTTTGGTTATGGGAAGAGATTATATGTTCCTTAATGGAGCCCTGTTGTTTATGCATCGTTAAACGCCTAGAAAGAGATGTTGTTGTCTTGCCTATATACTGGGTTTTTTGGAGCTTACAGTCCCCAAGTGGGCATTTGAAGGCATAGACGACGTTAGTCTCTTTTAAAGCGTTCTGTTTCGTGTCTGGAGAGTTTCTCATGAGTAGGCTGGCCGTTTTTCTGGTTTTATAGTAAATCGTCAGTTGTATCCTCTGATTTTTGTCTGTAGGGATAACGTTTCTATTAACAATATCTTTCAGGACCCTTTCCTCTGTTTTATGAGCTGTGGAAAAGAAGTTCCTGTAAAATAGTCTAATAGGGGGTATAGGTGTTGTGTTAGTTGTCTCTTCGGAGGTTGCATGGCTTTTCACTTTCCTTCTTATGATGTCTTCGATGAAACCATTGGAGAAGCCGTTATTGACTAGAACCTGCCTTACCCTACAGAGTTCTTCGTCGACTTGCTTCCATTCTGAGCTGTGGCTGAGAGCACGGTCGACGTATGCGTTAACAACACTCCTCTTGTACCTGTCAGGGCAGTCGCTGTTGGCATTTAGGCACATTCCTATGTTTGTTTCCTTTGTGTAGACTGCAGTGTGGAAACCTCCGCCCTTTTCCATGACTGTTACATCTAGAAAAGGCAGCTTCCCATCCTTTTCCGTCTCGTAAGTGAAACGCAGCACGGAACTCTGCTCAAATGCCTCCTTCAGCTCCTGCAGATGTCTGACATCAGGTACCTGTGTAAAAATGTCGTCAACATACCTGCAGTATATGGCCGGTTTCAAGTTCATGTCGACTAAGACTTTTTGCTCGATGGTACCCATGTAGAAGTTTGCAAACAGGACACCTAGGGGAGAACCCATAGCGACCCCATCTACTTGCTTATACATGTGCCCATCCGGGCTCAAGAAGGGTGCCTCTTTAGTACAAGCTTGGAGTAGTTTCCTCAGAATACTTTCTGGCATGTCAAGAGGAGTACAGGCTGGATCACGATACACTCTGTCGGCTATCATTCCGATTGTCTCGTCCACAGGTACGTTGGTGAACAGCGATTCTACGTCCAACGAGGCTCTTATCCCTGTGGCCCGTGCGCCCCGCAGTAAGTCCACAAATTCCTTTGGAGACTTTAGGCTGAAGGCGCAAGGAACATAAGGAGTCAGCAGGCCGTTGAGTCGCTTCGCCAATCTGTACGTGGGTGTGGGTATCTGGCTAATGATTGGCCGAAGTGGGTTTCCAGGCTTGTGCGTCTTGACATTTCCATACGCATATCCAGGTTTATATTCCCCAATGATCTTTGGCAGGTGGAGTCCGGATTTCTTGGCGTTCACAGTTTCGATCAGTTTGTTGACCTTTGCTTTTAATTCGGCTGTAGTGTCCTTCGTTACCCTTTGGAACTTAGTTTGGTCAGAGAGTATGATGTTCATTTTCGCCAGATATTCGTCTTTTTTAAGAATGACATATATTGGCGACTTGTCACCTCTCCTGACAACTATCTCCTTGTTCTCACGAAGGCTTTTAGCTGCCGCTCTAAGCTCGGGGGACAGTATGGTGCTTCTGTAGTTGCCTCGATTCTTTCCTCCTTCTGCAATAAGTTCTGCTTGTAAGGTATCTTTGGTAGTGACCTTCTTTTGTGTCTCGAGGTCGAATATGTCGTCCAACAGAATTTCCAACTCCACTTTCCGGGCCATTTCACTCGGTCTGGACATAACATGACAGTTTATGCCCAGATTTAGGAGAGTGACTTGGTCCTCAGTGAGGTTAATTCCTGCAAGGTTCAGGAAGCCATCTCTTGGTCGTGGAATTGCCATAGGTCCTCCATATAATGTTGTTAGTTTCTTGATAATCCTTGTTTCAGTGCTGAGGTGATGTTGGTCTGTGAGGATGTCGAGGTGTTGTTCAATGCGGGTACGGATACTATGGTCGATGTTGCTATTTCTCCACTCGTTTGTAGCATGAAGTAGTTGCGTTTTTTTGTCTTTGATTTCATTCTCTGCCTTGTATATCTGATCACGAATCAGATCCTGGCGATATTTTATCGTGAAGGCTTGATTCCTTGCTGCTGGGTCGCTGGGTCCTTGCTGCTATAAAACCAGAAAAACGGCCAGCCTACTCATGAGAAACTCTCCAGACACGAAACAGAACGCTTTAAAAGAGACTAACGTCGTCTATGCCTTCAAATGCCCACTTGGGGACTGTAAGCTCCAAAAAACCCAGTATATAGGCAAGACAACAACATCTCTTTCTAGGCGTTTAACGATGCATAAACAA
The DNA here is from genome assembly GCF_040958095.1 of Procambarus clarkii. Classification (NCBI taxonomy): domain Eukaryota; kingdom Metazoa; phylum Arthropoda; class Malacostraca; order Decapoda; family Cambaridae; genus Procambarus; species Procambarus clarkii. The sequence continues at coordinate 9,097,072 of NC_091167.1, forward strand.
CAGGGCTCCATTAAGGAACATATAATCTCTTCCCATAACCAAACCATCGCCAGAGAAATCCTAGTAAACAACACAGAAATCATCGATAGATACAGCGATAGCAGGCGGCTCGACGTTTGCGAGGCACTACACATCAAGAAGTCAACACCAGCAATCAACAGCCAATTATTGCACAACTATATTCTACCCACCTCAAGACTCCGCTCCAATATAGAAGCATCAAGAAATATGGACCAATAGGCTTTCTACAAACACTTCTATTCAATATCCATTGTTTCGTGTTCTGTCTTGTGTTGATACTTTTAATACCCTATTAATATCCTCTAATGCCACATCATCCTTCCCACCTTACTCAAATGTAATGCCACATCACCCTTCCCACCTCACTCAAATGTAGATATAAAATCAGGGAAACGCAAGTTCTAATCAGTTGTGTATTTGTGAAGTCTTTGAAAATGTAATAAGTTTTACGAAACGCGCCCGTGTCGCGTCAGACTAGAAATAAAAATGAATTTTGGAGAAGTGATTTTTGATTTACCTCCAACAGTGAAGCATAATGTACGAAAGATTGAGAAAATTCGTGTTAGAATTATTAATCTTACTTTTTCGGTCATATTTAATAAAATATGTCTACAGGAAAGACTGCTACCAAAATATACTAATATATATATATATATATATATATATATATATATATATATATATATATATATATATATATATATATATTTATATATATATATATTTATATATATATATATTTATATATATATATATTTATATATATATATATATTTATATATATATATATTTATATATATATATATTTATATATATATATATTTATATATATATATATTTATATATATATATATTTATATATATATATATATTTATATATATATATATTTATATATATATATATTTATATATATATATATTTATATATATATATATTTATATATATATATATTTATATATATATATATTTATATATATATATATATATATATTTATATATATATATATATATATATATATATATATATATATATATATATATATATATATATATATATATATATATATATATATATATATATATATATATATATATAATATTTACACACACATATACATGTACATATACATACATATACATACAGGGGTACCACGGTTTAAGAGTTTAATCCGTTCCTGGAGACAGCTCATATTCCGAAGCTAATTTCCCCATAAGAAATAATGGGAAATGAATTAATCCGTTCCTGACTACCCCAAAAACCCCACATCAAATTAAATTTTTATACCTAATTCATCTAAATAAACCTACAAAACTGTGTTCAAGCTATTACTTACCTTGTTGTTGAATGCTGTAGGCATATGGAAGATGGTGAGGAGGGGGGAGGAGGAGAGGAGTTACTGTTTGGAAGGGGAGTCCCCTTCCATTATCACATCAGGCAGTGAGGACTTCACTGGTGAGCACACTCTGGCACATTTTGCCTGCATACCACTAGGACTTGTTTGTCTTACTAAGAATCTGTCTAAAGACACTTGTTTTTCCATACATTTTAACACTTGTCTGTAGTAAGACATCACATTGTCATTTAAAAGGTCAATGCAACGGCCTGCTACAGCTATATCTGGGTGAGTTTTTTCAACAAAACTTTGCAGTTCTTCCCATACTTCACACATTTTCTTAATCAAGAAGGGACATCCTCTACTGCCTCTACTCACAGCTATTTTCTTAAGTTGAACCTTATCAATGGCTTTCTTGAGACCCATGGCGAGATATATAATAACAACTTTTATGCTCAAATGGCCAAAAAAACGACATAAAACTGTAAATCCTTGTGAAGAATTCAGGAGGTATAGTCACTGGGCGGGAGACAATGGTAAACTGAGGGGCGGAGGGGCGACGATCGCCGTACCACCACGAGCTAGGTCTGCCTGAACGCGTATCAACAAACTCGCGTTCAGAGGTAACCCTCGCCTTCTGAGACACATTTTCCGAGGAAATCCAGCTCGTATTCCGAAAAACTCGCATACAGGGACACTCGTGTTCCGAGGTACCACTGTGTGTAATTACCTAAGTGTAATTACCTAAGTGTAGTTACAGGATGAGAGCTACGCTCGTGGTGTCCCGTCTTCCCAGCACTCTTTGTCATATAACGCTTTGAAACTACTGACGGTCTTGGCCTCCACCACCTTCTCACTTAACTTGTTCCAACCGTCTACCACTCTATTTGCGAAGGTGAATTTTCTTATATTTCTTCGGCATCTGTGTTTAGCTAGTTTAAATCTATGGCCTCTTGTTCTTGAAGTTCCAGGTCTCAGGAAGTCTTCCCTGTCGATTTTATCAATTCCTGTTACTATTTTGTACGTAGTGATCATATCACCTCTTTTTCTTCTGTCTTCTAGTTTTGGCATATTTAATGCTTCTAACCTCTCCTCGTAGCTCTTGCCCTTCAGTTCTGGGAGCCACTTAGTAGCATGTCTTTGCACCTTTTCCAGTTTGTTGATGTGCTTCTTAAGATATGGGCACCACACAACAGCTGCATATTCTAGCTTTGGCCTAACAAAAGTCATGAACAATTTCTTTAGTATATCGCCATCCATGTATTTAAATGCAATTCTGAAGTTAGAAAGCATTGCATAGGCTCCTTGCACAATATTCTTAATGTGGTCCTCAGGTGATAGTTTTCTATCTAGAACCACTCCTAGATCTCTTTCTTTATCAGAATTCTTTAAAGATTTCTCACATAATATATAGGTTGTGTGGGGTCTATGTTCTCCTATTCCACATTCCATAACATGACATTTATTAACATTAAATTCCATTTGCCAAGTGGTGCTCCATATACTTATTTTGTCCAGGTCTTCTTGAAGGGCATGACAATCATCTAAATTTCTTATCCTTCCTATTATCTTAGCATCATCAGCAAACATGTTCATATAATTCTGTATACCAACTGGTAGATCATTTATGTACACAATAAACATCACTGGTGCAAGAACTGAACCCTGTGGTACTCCACTTGTGACATTTCTCCATTCCGATACATTGCCTCTGATTACTGCCCTCATTTTTCTATCAGTCAGAAAATTTTTCATCCATGATAGAAGCTTACCTGTCACCCCTCCAATATTTTCCAGTTTCCAGAACAACCTCTTATGTGGAACTCTGTCGAAAGCCTTTTTTAGGTCCAGATAGATGCAGTCAACCCAGCCATCTCTTTCCTGTAATATCTCTGTGGCCCGATCATAGAAACTGAGTAAATTCGATACACAGGATCTTCCTGATCGAAAACCATACTGTCTGTCTGATATTATATCATTTCTCTCCAGGTGTTCTACCCATTTAGTTTTGATTAGTGTGTGTGTGTGTGTGTGTGTGTGTGTGTGTGTGTGTGTGTGTGTGTGTGTGTGTGTGTGTGTGTGTGTGTGTGTAATTATAATAATAATATGGATTGTATATTATATTTTTTTAATTTTTTGTTTCTCATGTGCACTACAGAGACTGTAGTGCACATGTTCTTACATATTGATCCAAAACTGGTGGTGCCTGGGATTACAATGTGTGTTGTAGATACCCAAGTGCCAGTTAAAGTTCAAGTATGTTTATTGGGACCATAAAATACATCTCAAAAGGATAGAGTAGCTTAGGCTTTTTCTACCCTCCCTAAGTGCCTGTATTCAAACACCAAAACATTGTATCATTAATTTGGAAGGAAATAGCCATGTATATTTGTCTATATTATCCCTCCATTTGTTTTGATGCTACATATAAGGCAACACAAATTGAATAACGGTGTGTTTGATTTTTGGACATTTGGCCCCGTGCCTCTTGACAAGGGCATTCCAAAGGGAAATGTTTCGTGGCTCATTTCTTACCCGGAGCATACCTGTAGAGGGTTTCGGGAGTTTTTCTACTCTCCGAGCCCAGCCTGAGGCCAGAGTAACTGACTGTTAATATAAAAGGCAGAAAAAAGTCAGTAAAAAAAGGGGGGGGGGGATAGTAGAAGAAGCGAACACTCATACGTATTTAGAGTTAAATGACAAGTTTCTCTCTGAATGCTCTGTGTTCCCTTCTTTGAGGCTGTGGGTCCCTATAATTGCACCAGAGGTGGTATTCCCGATATAAAGGTAGAATGTCATGTTTAGATTAAAGAGTGGTGGCATTTTCAGTTAAGAGATAATATACCGTACTGTATTCTGGTAGTGGTCGGCTTAGTCTGGTCACAGCTGAAAGGTGTAAAGTTGTCCCACAGCAGTTTTGGGGGTCATTTCATTCAGTTCATTTTTTTTTTTATTATTTTATTTATATATAAAAGAAGGTACATTGGGATTGTGAGGATACATAGTATAGTACAGTAATTACAATCTTGTAAAGCCACTAGTACGCGCAGCATTTTGGGCAGGTCCTTAATCTAAGAAAATTTTAAGTAGGTAAATACTTGCAAAATTTATAAAAAATGATAACAGTTACAAGGCAAAAAAAAAAAAATAAAAGATGAGAAAAAATTGTAGGTATATTAAAGCACATAGGTAATTCAGATTGATTGCAATGACAGCTTGAATGGTAGTTGACAAAAATTGGTAGACACAATACAGCATATGGCTAGCACATAAAAGAAGACAGCAATGAACACAATGATAAGGTTGTTTGGATTAAGTACATAAAAATTGGGAGATTGGATAACACTAGATACAGAGCAAATTTAAAGCTCAGTGTAGGAAACTACGAAGATGAAATTAGGTACTTTTTGGTTTTGCTTTTAAATAAGGCAAAAGTTTGACAGCTTTTCAATTCACTAGGAAGTGAGTTCCAAAGACTAGGTCCCTTAATTTGCATAGAGTGTTTACACAGATTAAGTTTGACCCTGGGGATATCAAAGAGATATTTATTTCTCGTGTGGTGATAATGGGCCCTATTACATCTGTCCAGGGAGAGTTTCAGAGCATGGTTTGCATTTAAGAACAGGGTTTTGTAAATGTAGTTGACACTACATTTTCTACTTTCTATGGGCTACAGAAAATAATATGGTGTTTAACGAGGATAAGTTCCAGCTCATGCGCTACTGAAAAATTGAAAATATAAAAACAGAAACCACGTACAAAACTCAGGCAAATCATAACATAGAACAAAAAGGCAATGTAAAGGATCTGGGTGTACTCATGTCGGAAGACCTTACCTTTAAAGAACACAATAAAGTAGCCGTCACAACTGCAAGAAAAATGACAGGTTGGATAACAAGAACTTTCCACACTAGAGATGCTATACCGATGATGATACTTTTCAAAACGCTTGTGCTCTCTAATAGTGGAGTACTGCTGCACAATGACAGCCCCTTTCAAAGCTGGAGAAATTGCTGACCTGGAGAGCTTGCAGAGATCCTTTACTGCTAGAATCCACTCAGTAAAACATCTAAATTACTGGGACCGACTAAAGAGCCTAAATCTGTACTCCCTTGAGTGCAGGCGGGAGAGATACATAATAATCTATACATGGAAAATAATTGAGGGGCTGGTCCCAAACCTGCACACAGAAATAACATCACATGAGACCAGAAGACATGGCAGGATGTGCAGAATACCCCCGTTGAAAAGCAGAGGTGCAACAGGTACTCTGAGAGAGAACTCTATCAACATCAGAGGCCCGAGATTGTTCAACACGCTTCCACTACACGTAAGGGGCATAACTGGCCGACCCCTCACAGTGTTCAAGAGAGAACTGGATAAGCACCTCTAATGGATACCTGATCAACCAGGCTGTGACTCATACGTCAGGCTGCGAGCAGCCGCGTCTAACAGCCTGGTTGATCAGTCCAGCAACCAGGAGGCCTGGTCGACGACCAGGCCGCGGGGACACTGAGCCCCGGAAGCACCTCAAGGTAACCTCAAGGTAAGGACACAAGAGAATGTGTGGAGGGAGTTAATATTTAGCAAGTTTAGGGATTTAAACAAGGGAGCTGAGTGTTGTCTGAAAGCAGAGTTAGTTATTATTCTGATAGCAGATTTTTGCTGGGTGGTGATGGACTTAAGGTGGTTTGCAGTGGTAGACTCCCATGCACAGACACCATAATTAAGATAGGGATAGATTAGTGCATAATATAGTGAGAGGAGAGCAGAGTTAGGAACATAATATCTTATTTTAGAGAGTATACACCTGTTTTAGAAACTTATTTAGTTATGTGTTGAATGTGGGTGCTGAAGTTAAGTCTCTTGTCTAGGAATAGGCCAAGAAACTTGCCATCATTTTTATTACAGATGTTAATGTTGTCTATCTGTAGCAGAATTTCATTTGATGATTTGCTTCCAAATAAGATGTAGTAGGTCTTTTCTACCTTGAGGTTACCTTGAGGTGCTTCCGGGGCTTAGCGTCCCCGCGGCCCGGTCGTCGACCAGGCCTCCTGGTTGCTGGACTGATCAACCAGGCTGTTGGACGCGGCTGCTCGCAGCCTGACATATGAGTCACAGCCTGGTTGATCAGGTATCCTTTGGAGGTGCTTATCCAGTTCTCTCTTGAACACTGTGAGGGGATTGCCAGTTATGCCCCTTATGTGTAGCGGAAGCGAGTTGAACAGTCTCGGGCCTCTGATGTTGATAGAATTCTCTCTCAGAGTACCTGATGCACCTCCGCTTTTTAACGGGGGTATTCTGCACATCCTGCCATGTCTTCTGGTCTCATGTGATGTTATTTCTGTGTGCAGGTTTGGGACCAGCCCCTCTAATATTTTCCACGTGTAAATTATTATGTATCTCTCCCGCCAGCACTCAAGGGAGTACAGATTTAGGCTCTTTAGTCGGTCCCAATAGTTTAGGTGTTTTACTGAGTGGATTCTAGCAGTGAAGGATCTCTGCACGCTCTCCAGGTCAGCAATTTCTCCAGCTTTGAAAGGGGCTGTCATTGTGCAGCAGTACTCCACTCTAGAGAGCACAAGCGTTTTGAAAAGTGTCATCATCGGTATAGCATCTCTAGTGTGAAAAGTTCTTGTTATCCAACCTGTCATTTTTCTTGCAGTTGTGACGGCTACTTTATTGTGTTCTTTAAAGGTAAGGTCTTCCGACATGAGTACACCCAGATCCTTTACATTGCCTTTACGTTCTATGTTATGATTTGCCTGAGTTTTGTACGTGGTTTCCGTTTTTATATTTTCATTTTTTCCATAGCGCATGAGCTGGAACTTATCTTCGTTAAACACCATATTATTTTCTGTAGCCCATAGAAAGACCTGATCTACATCTGACTGGAGGTTTGCCGTGTCCTCTATGTTGCCTACTCTCATGAAGATCCTAGTGTCATCTGCAAAGGATGATACAGTGCTATAGGTTGTGTTCTTGTCTATGTCCGATATGAGGATGAGAAAAAGTACTGGAGCAAGCACAGTACCCTGGGGAACTGAGCTCTTCACGGTTGATGGGCTGGATTTTATTTTGTTGACTATTACACATTGGGTTCTGTTGGTCAGGAAATTGTAGATCCATCTGCCTATTTTTCCGGTAATTCCTTTTGAACGCATTTTATGTGCAATAACGCCATGGTCACATTTATCAAAAGCTTTTGCGAAATCTGTGTAAATTACATCAGCGTTTTGTTTGTCTTCCATAGCATCTAATGCCATATCATAGTGGTCCAGCAACTGCGACAGGCAAGAGTGCCCTGTTCTGAAACCATGTTGTCCGGGGTTATGGAGATGCTGTGATTCCATGTATTTTGTGATTTTACTTCTTAGCACTCTCTCAAAAATTTTTATATATGTGCGATGTTAGTGCTATCGGTCTGTAATTTTTTGCCTCTGCCTTATTTCCTCCTTTATGAAGTGGTGCTATCTCTGCTGTTTTTAGTATATCAGGAATAACGCCAGTATCTAGGCTTTGTCTCCACAGAATGTGGAGGGCCTGCGATAGTGTTTGTTTACAGTTCTTGATGAATATGGAGTTCCAAGAATCCGGGCCTGGTGCAGAGTGCATAGGCATACTATTTATGGCTTCTTCAAAATCCAGTGGGGATAGGGTGACATCTGATATATGATTTGATGTTGGTATCATATCCATGAAAAATTCATTTGGGTTATCAATCTTTAGTGCGTTTAATGGCTCGCTGAAAACAGAGTCGTACTGCTTCCTCAGTAGCTCGCTCATTTCTTTGTTGTCATCGGTGAAAGTTCCATCTCCCTTTCGCAGGGGCCCGATACTAGATGTGGTTTTTGATCTTGATTTTGCATAGGTGAAAAAATATTTCGGATTTCTCTCTATTTCACTGATGGCCTTTTCCTCTCTTTGCCTCTCCTGGGTTTTGTATGATTCTTGTAGCTTGCATTCAATTGTTTCTATTTCTTTACCTAACCTTCTTCGCCGTTCTTGAGATAGGGTGCGACTCTCAAGTTGTTCCGCGATTCGTTTTCTTCGTCTATATAGGGAACGACGTTCCCGTTCCAATCTGCATCTCTTCCTCTTTTTTTCTTAGGGGTATGCGGTTTGAACATATTTCTAGTGCTACTGAGCTTATTTTTTCCAGGCACTGGTTCAGGTTTGCATTTTCTAGCTGTTCTTCCCAGTTTATTTCTGTGAAGTCCTGGTTTATTTGCTCCCAGTTTATCTGTTTATTATTGAAGTTGAATTTGCTGAAATCTCCTCCACCGGGAATCTGGACTGGTTTTGAAGGTCTACTCCCCATGGTTGTCATAACTTCAATTAAGTTGTGATCTGAGTAACAGGTATTTGTAATCATTATGTTCCTGATCAATTCATCATTATTAGTGAAAATGAGGTCCAGCGTGTTCTCCTTCCTAGTTGGTTCTACTATTTGCTGGTTTAAGGCAAACCTGTCACACAACCGTAGCAGGTCATTTGCATGTGCCTGTTCATTTAGGCTACTTCCTGGTATTCTTTCTGATATTACTGTATTAGCCAGGTGCTTCCATTTCATTTGCCGTAGGTTGAAGTCCCCAAGCAGGATGATGTTCGGAGCTGGATTTGTGAGGTTTTCCAAGCAGTGTTCTATTTTCATTAGTTGGTCTTTCTATGTTTAATGTTAGTTTGTTAGTTGACATCCATAAGTGGACTTTTTTTAATTCATTATTCACAACATTATTTAGTGTATGTGGGTTGGGGTCTGAATAGATAAAGAGTAGTATCATCAAACAATATAGGTTTAAGAATATTAGAGACATTAGGCAGATCATTGATATATATATAAGAAATAGAAGAGGTCCTAAGATGGTGCCCTGTGGTACTCCAACTGTAATTGGTAGATTGGAAGAAGTTGTATCATTGATGGTTACACATTGGTGTCTGTCACTAAGATAGGATCGGATGTAGTCGGGGGCAAGGCCTCGGATTCCTTAATGCTGGAGTAGAGTAAGAGGTAGTTGTGATTAACAGTATCAAAGGCTTTTCTTAGGTCAATGAAGAGTCCAATCGGAAACTCATTTTTGTCAAGGGCTGAGTAGATTACGTCAAGGAGACTAATGATTGCGTCATTGGTGCTCTTTTGGGACCGGAAGCCAAACTGGCAGGGGCTGAGTATGTCGAATTTTACGAGGTAGGAATAGAGCTGTTTGTAAATAATTTTTTCAAATATTTTTGATAGAATGGGTAAATTTGATATTGGGCTATAATTGTTTATGTCCGCCGGATTGCCTCCTTTATGGACTGGCGTTACTCTTGCTTTTTTAAGGATATCAGGGAAGGTGTGACACTATAGATTTGTTGAACAGTAGAGCTATGGGTGGGGCAAGGGCATGGGAGGCGCTCTTGTATACAATGGACGGAATTTCACTGATGTTCCCTGCCTTGGTTTTTAGAGTGTATGATGTACACAACATCTGCCAGGCTGATTGGTGAAAGGAGAAGAGAGTTTGGATAGCTGCCTGAGAGATATGTGTTAATATGTGTTTGAGTCTGTGGGATTTTACTTGCAAGATTAGCACCAACCGATGAAAAGAAGCTACAGGGGTACCTCAGTTTAAGAGTTTAATTGGTTCCTGGAGACGCCTCGTATTCCGAAAACTCGTATTCCGAAGCTAATTTCCCCATAAGACATAAAGGGAAATGAATTAATCCGTTCCTGACTACCCCAAAAACCCCACATCAAACTAAATTTTTATACCTAATTCATCTAAATATACCTACAAAACTATGTTCAAGTTATTACTTACCTTGCTGTTGAATGCTGTAGGCGTATGGAAGATGGTGAGGAGGGGGGAGGAGAGGAGGAGTTACTGTTTGGAAGGGGAGTCCCCTTCCATTATCACATCAGGCAGTGAAGACCTTTCTGGTGTGCTCTCCCTGGGACGTTTTATCCGAGTGCCACTAGGTCCTGGTCGAGGCTCACTGCTCGATTTCCTCACCACAAATCTGTCCAAACCCTGGCTTTCTCACAAATGATGGCCTCCGAAACACTGTCACCCCTTAACTCCTTGTCGTGTATCCAAATTAATAACAACTTTTCCACTTCTTCAAGTATTTGTGGTCTTTGTTTCGTTATTGTTCTGACTCCTTTTGCCACTTTAGCACTCATAATCTCATTTTTCTTCTTGAAGTATAGTGCATATTGTTGATGTGGCTTTGTTGTACTGCCTACAAAGTTCAACAACACGTGTACCGTTCTCATGCTTCCGAATGATCTCTTGTTTCTCCTCTATTGTCATCCTCACATGGGCTTTCTGGCCTTTATCCCTACCACTGGCTTTCTTGGAACCCATGGCGAGATATATAATAAGAAATTGTATAGTCAAATCGCCAAAAATCCAACAAAACACTGAAAATCCGCGAGAAGAATTGATGTGGGGTAGTCACTGGGCGCGAGACAATGGTAAACTGAGGGGCGGAGGGGTGGAGGGGCGACGATCGCCGAACCACCATGCGCTGGGTCGGCCTGCACGCGTATCAACAAACTCGTGTCCCGAGGTAACCCTCGCGTTCCGAAACATATTTTTCTAGGAAATCCTGCTCGTATTCCGAAAAACTCGCATACAGGGACACTCGCATTCCGAGGTACCACTGTACAGTGGAACCTCGATTACCGAGTGGCTCTATTAACGAGTTTTTCCAGTAACGAGCAAGCCACTCGCAGCAAATTTGTCTCTATTGACGAGCTCGCCTCTATTAACGAGCAAAACCACATGGTGCTACCTAGCATCTCGCGGGTTCTCGCAAATTCTCGGACGCCTCCGACACCAGTGTTGTTGTTTTTTCGCACACGACAAGCATTCCTCTGGATTTATTTGAGTTTTTCTTTGGGTTTTTAGTGGTTTTGCGACTACAATTTGTAACACACGATGTCTCCAAAGAAGCTGCTTGCTAAAGATAGTGTTGTCAAGAGGAAGAAAGACACAATTACTGTGGATTTAAAGAAGGAAATTATAGCAAAGCATGAGTGTGGTGTCTGTGTGACTGATCTCACAAGGGAGTATGGCAGGTCCTCATCAACAATTTACACCATTAGTAAGGGAATGAGGAGGTAAGGGAGGATGCTGCCTCTTCCACTGAGATTAGGGAAGTGTTTGGAATGTTTGAAAAGGTGAACACATTCTTGGAAAAGCTGCCCTGATAAAGCAGTGACAACCCAGTGTGTGAAAATGTTTAATTAATTTATCACTTTGTGATAACACTTTGTGAAAGTGTTATCACTTTCGCAGGTATATGTCGCTTGAACGTGACACTTTTTTCTCTTGAATGCACCCAAACACCGCACTCAAGCGTCATTTGAGCAAATATTTCTATACAATCCAATTCTTATCTGATCGACTTGGGGATTGTATAAATGTTTGCCATGAAATTTCCGTTTTCTCTAATAACCACATTGCCTATTTGGGAGAACGGCATTGTATTGTATCTTTGTGGTAAGACCATTATATTGTTGACACAACGAGTGTAATCAACGTAGTTTTTTATTTGGTGCTGGTCTAACGCATCCTTGTGTGACATTTGAAATGAAATTTGGGTGAAATTCCCAAGAAGAGAGAGTCCGCCTGACTCAGAGGTGGATTCTCTTTCCACACCATAACCCCTCTCCTCCTTTCCACCTCTCCATCGTCTCCCTGAAGCCAGCAACTACTCTGCATAAGGTAAAGTAAACATTAAAACAGTACAACAAAACATTTATAATTACATGTGCAGTATTATATTTACATAAAAAAAGTCATACAAGTATGGAAGTTTTTGGGAGTGGAACGGATTAAATTTATTTCCTTTATTTTAAATGGGCAAATTTGTTTCTTAAGACGAGTTTTCCAGGTAACGAGCTCGGTGCCAGAATGGATTAAACTCGTTAATAGAGGTTCCACTGTATTAAATTCATTTGCCATTTCTAAATCAGTTGACGGTGTATTCCCATCCTTATAGAGTTTTATTTGGTTATGTGAGTGTTGTTTAGTTCCTAGGATACTAGAGATTGTTTTCCATGTGCTTTTCATGTTGCCTTTTGCTTCATTGAATCTATTCACATAATATGCAAGTTTTGCCTTTCTTATGATACTTGTAGTAAGCATTGATGAGTACCTTTTAGCTACTTCCTTTGAAACTAGGCCAATCCTAAGTTTCTTTTCATATTCATGTTGCTTGTATATTGAGTTGAGAATGCCACTTGTGAGCCATGGATTGTTTAATCTTTTGTCAGTTACTTGCTTGGTAAGAAGGGGACAATGAAGGTTGTAGAGGCTTAGAGTTTTGGAGAGGAAGAGGTTAGCTAATGAATTTATATCCTGGGTATTATTGAATTCAGAATCCCAGTTAATATTGTGAAGTGCATCTGTAAGATTGCCTAAAGCTGATTCACTGTGTAACCTAAATGAAAGTTCCTTGCTTTTTGGTGGTGTTATATCCATATTCGCTGTGAGAAAGGTAGGATAGTGGTCAGTTGTTCTGTCGTAGATTATACCAGATACAAGGGGAGCTGTTATGTTTGTCCATATGTCATCCAAGGTAGTGGCTGATGTTTGAGTGACTCGGGTAGGTTTGGTGATTGTGGGGATTAGCATACAGGAGTTCATGCTGTTAAGGAAATAGGCAACTTAAGAGCAATTTTGTTGACCCAGGTCAATATTAAAGTCTCCTCCCAGAATGATGTGGTTTTTGTTGAGATTGTTGTTTATAATAAGATTCCTTAGGTTGTCTGAGAAAGAAGCTATGTTAGTATTGTGAAATCTATAGATGGCTCCAATAGTCAAAGAGGATTTAAGGGATTTAATTGTAAACTGAGCAAAAGTATATTCACAGTAGTCATCTCTGTCACTAATGACACTGTTGCTGATAAATGTACAGTATCTTGGTAATATATAGCTGTGCCACCACCTTTTTTATTAGGCCTACAGTTATGAATGGCTTTATAACCAGCTAAGTTGTAGAGTTGGGTATAGTCTTTATTTAGCCAAGTTTCTGTTAAAATAATGAACGATAAGTTAGTACCTAGTGCTGTGAGTAATGCATTTATATTGTCAAAATGTTTACCAAGTGATCTAACATTTTGGTTGTAAACTGATAGACAGGTGCTATTTTGGAGTTTGTTTTTTGCCTGGTGTGCTGTGAAGTTCTTGGAATAATGATGATCAATGTGCTGGTTGGTGTTGATATGAGACAGAAGATTTTGATTAGGATCAATATCAGTGTGCATGGAAATGCAGAGGGATCACGATACAAGATACACGATATAGAAAAACACAAGAATAGAAGCAAATACACATAAAATAGTAACAAATTAGAAGTAAAATAAAGATTTAATAGATAGCCAGGAAGGCCACACAAGTTAGGTAAAAGAAAAAACAAAAAATCAGAGACTGACAATATAAATGTAAAAAAAAAAATAATAAGAAAAATAATAATCATAGAGCAAAATGGTCTTAAAGATAATTAGCTTAGTAATGGTTAATTAAAATCCTATAATTAGTATGAACCTAAGAAAACAAAGTGAGCTCAAATGAATAATTAAAAAAAGACATATAAATCGAAGTAAATCTAGAAATTTACTCTAATATAAGTCTAAGTGTAAAAATAAATAGGGTGAGAGTATATTCATGTGGATGATTTTACTTTCACTGTCCATCTGATTTTCCAGGATCACATCCTATGCTAAAAATATTATTTGCTATTTTATATTATTTCAGAGTCAGAATGTGATCTTCATTAGGGGCATTATCAGACTGCAAGCTTGTATTCGCCAATACATGACGCAAATAGACTTCTGCGTACTAAGTTTGTGGAAGAGCATGTGGCAACACTGGCCAAGATAGCCAAGTTGGCTCAACAGCTCCATCGGGATATACTCACCGACAACATCCACAAAGGAGATGTGGACTTCCATAAGGCCCTCTACAATCAGGTGTGTGCCAGGAAATATCATAACACATACAGGAGTATAATATTATTTTTTTGTAACTTTACATAAACTGTTTGCTTCAGTGCTATATTTTTGTAAATGTATTTGTTGCTCACCTGTAGGTCCTTCCTGCAGGTAAGCAAGGAAGTGTTGAGGAAGGCAAGGATCCCTTTAGTGTGTTGCAAACTTTGTATACATTTGTATTCTTTATGCTGGCATCCAGAGGCTTTATGCTGGCATCCAGAGGCTTTATGCTGGCATCCAGAGGCTTTATGCTGGCATCCAGAGGCTTTATACTGGCAGCTAGAGGCTTTATGCTGGCAGCCACAGGCTTTATGCTGGCAGCCACAGGCTTTATGCTGGCAGCCACAGGCTTTATGCTGGCAGCCACAGGCTTTATGCTGGCAGCCACAGGCTTTATGCTGGCAGCCACAGGCTTTATGCTGGCAGCCACAGGCTTTATGTTGGCAGCCACAGGCTTTATGTTGGCAGCCACAGGCTTTATGCTGGCAGCCACAGGCTTTATGCTGGCAGCCACAGGCTTTATGTTGGCAGCCACAGGCTTTATGCTGGCAGCTAGAGGCTTTATGTTGGCAGCCACAGGCTTTATGCTGGCAGCCACAGGCTTTATGCTGGCAGCCACAGGCTTTATGCTGGCATCCAGAGGCTTTATGCTGGCATCCAGAGGCTTTATGCTGGCAGCCAGAGGCTTTATGCTGGCAGCCACAGGCTTTATGCTGGCAGCCACATGCTTTATGCTGGCAGCCACAGGCTTTATGCTGGCATCCAGACGCTTTATGCTGGTATCCAGAGGCTTTATGCTGGCATCCAGAGGCTTTATGCTGGCATCCAGAGGCTTTATGCTGGCATCCAGAGGCTTTATGCTGGCATCCACAGGCTTTATGCTGGCATCCACAGGCTTTATGCTGGCATCCACAGGCTTTATGCTGGCAGCCACAGGCTTTATGCTGGTAGCCACAGGCTTTATGCTGGCAGCCACAGGCTTTATGCTGGCAGCCACAGGCTTTATGCTGGCAGCCACAGGCTTTATGCTGGCATCCAGAGGCTTTATGCTGGCATCCAGAGGCTTTATGCTGACATCCAGAGGCTTTATGCTGGCATCCAGAGGCTTTATGCGGACATCCAGAGGCTTTATATTGGCATCCAGAGGCTTTATGCTGACATCCAGAGGCTTTATGTTGGCATCCAGAGGCTTTATGTTGGCATCCAGAGGCTTTATGTTGGCATCCAGAGGCTTTATGCTGGCATCCACATGCTTTATGCTGGCATCCACAGGCTTTATGCTGGCATGCAGAGGCTTTATGCTGGCATTCACATGCTTTATGCTGGCATCCATATGCTTTATGCTGGCATCCACATGCTTTATGTTGGCAGCCACAGGCTTTATGCTGGCAGCCACAGGCTTTATGCTGGCAGCCACAGGCTTTATGCTGGCAGCCACAGGCTTTATGCTGGCATCCACAGGCTTTATACTGGCATCCACAGGCTTTATGCTGGCATCCACAGGCTTTATGCTGGAATCCACAGGCTTTATGCTGGCATCCACAGGCTTTATGCTGGCATGCAGAGGCTTTATGCTGGCATTCACATGCTTTATGCTGGCATCCACATGCTTTATGCTGGCATCCACATGCTTTATGCTGGCAGCCACAGGCTTTATGCTGGCAGCCACAGGTTTTATGCTGGCAGCCACAGGCTTTATGCTGGCAGCCACAGGCTTAATGATGGCATCCACAGGCTTTATGCTGGCATCCAGAGGCTTTATGCTGGCATCCAGAGGCTTTATGCTGGCATCCAGAGGCTTTATGCTGGCATCCAGAGGCTTTATGCTGGCATCCAGAGGCTTTATGCTGGCATCCACAGGCTTTATGCTGGCATCCACAGGCTTTATGCTGGCAGCCACAGGCTTTATGCTGGTAGCCACAGGCTTTATGCTGGCAGCCACAGGCTTTATGCTGGCAGCCACAGGCTTTATGCTGGCAGCCACAGGCTTTATGCTGGCATCCAGAGGCTTTATGCTGGCATCCAGAGGCTTTATGCTGACATCCAGAGGCTTTATGCTGGCATCCAGAGGCTTTATGCAGACATCCAGAGGCTTTATATTGGCATCCAGAGGCTTTATGCTGGCATCCAGAGGCTTTATGCTGACATCCAGAGGCTTTATGTTGGCATCCAGAGGCTTTATGTTGGCATCCAGAGGCTTTATGTTGGCATCCAGAGGCTTTATGCTGGCATCCACATGCTTTATGCTGGCATCCACAGGCTTTATGCTGGCATGCAGAGGCTTTATGCTGGCATTCACATGCTTTATGCTGGCATCCACATGCTTTATGCTGGCATCCACATGCTTTATGTTGGCAGCCACAGGCTTTATGCTGGCAGCCACAGGCTTTATGCTGGCAGCCACAGGCTTTATGCTGGCAGCCACAGGCTTTATGCTGGCATCCACAGGCTTTATACTGGCATCCACAGGCTTTATGCTGGCATCCACAGGCTTTATGCTGGAATCCACAGGCTTTATGCTGGCATCCACAGGCTTTATGCTGGCATGCAGAGGCTTTATGCTGGCATTCACATGCTTTATGCTGGCATCCACATGCTTTATGCTGGCATCCACATGCTTTATGCTGGCAGCCACAGGCTTTATGCTGGCAGCCACAGGCTTTATGCTGGCAGCCACAGGCTTTATGCTGGCAGCCACAGGCTTAATGCTGGCATCCACAGGCTTTATGCTGGCATCCACAGGCTTTATGCTGGCAGCCACAGGCTTTATGCTGGCAGCCACAGGCTTTATGCTGGCAGCCACAGGCTTTATGCTGGCATCCACAGGCTTTATACTGGCATCCACAGGCTTTATGCTGGCATCCACAGGCTTTATGCTGGCATCCACAGGCTTTATGCTGGAATCCACAGGCTTTATGCTGGCAGCCACAGGCTTTATGCTGGCAGCCACAGGCTTTATGCTGGCATCCACAGGCTTTATACTGGCATCCACAGGCTTTATGCTGGCATCCACAGGCTTTATGCTGGAATTCACAGGCTTTATGCTGGCAGCCACAGGCTTTATGTGGGCATCCACAGGCTTTATGGTGGCAGCCACAGACTTTATGCTGGCAGCCACAGGCTTTATACTGGCATCCACAGGCTTTATGCTGGCATCCACAGGCTTTATGCTGGCAGCCACAGGCTTTATGCTGGCAGCCACATGCTTTATGCTGGCAGCCACAGGCTTTATGCTGGCAGCCACATGCTTTATGCTGGCAGCCACAGGCTTTATGCTGGCAGCCACAGGCTTTATGCTGGCATCCACAGGCTTTATGCTGGCATCCACAGGCTTTATGCTGGCAGCCACAGGCTTTATGCTGGCAGCCACAGGCTTTATGCTGGCAGCCACAGGCTTTATGCTGGCAGCCACAGGCTTTATGCTGGCATCCACAGGCTTTATGCTGGCAGCCACAGACATTATGCTGGCATCCACAGGCTTTATACTGGCATCCACAGGCTTTATGCTGGCATCCACAGGCTTTATGCTGGCATCCACAAGCTTTATGGTGGCAGCCACAGACTTTATGCTGGCAGCCACAGGCTTTATTCTGGCAGCCACAGGCTTTATGCTGGCATCCACATGCTTTATGTGGGTATCCACAGACTTTATGCTGGCTGCCACAGGTTTTATGCTGGCATCCACAGGCTTTATGCTGGCAGCTGGAGGCTTTATGCTGGCAGCTAGAGGCTTTATGCTGGCATCCAGAGGCTTTATGCTGGCATCCAGAGGCTTTATGCTGGCATCCAGAGGCTTTATGCTGGCATCCAGAGGCTTTATGCTGGCAGCCACAGGCTTTATGCTGGCAGCCACAGGCTTTATGCTGGCAGCCACAGGCTTTATGCTGGCAGCCACAGGCTTTATGCTGGCAGCCACAGGCTTTATGCTGGCATCCAGAGGCTTTATGCTGGCAGCCACAGGCTTTATGCTGGTAGCCACAGGCTTTATGCTGGCAGCCACAGGCTTTATGCTGGCATCCAGAGGCTTTATGCTGACATCCAGAGGCTTTATGCTGGCATCCAGAGGCTTTATGCGGACATCCAGAGGCTTTATGTTGGCATCCAGAGGCTTTATGCTGACATCCAGAGGCTTTATGTTGGCATCCAGAGGCTTTATGTTGGCATCCAGAGGCTTTATGTTGGCATCCAGAGGCTTTATGCTGGCATCCACATGCTTTATGCTGGCATCCACAGGCTTTATGCTGGCATGCAGAGGCTTTATGCTGGCATTCACATGCTTTATGCTGGCATCCACATGCTTTATGCTGGCATCCACATGCTTTATGCTGGCATCCACATGCTTTATGCTGGCATCCACAGGCTTTATACTGGCATCCACAGGCTTTATGCTGGCATCCACAGGCTTTATGCTGGCAGCCACAGACTTTATACTGGCATCCACAAGCTTTATGCTGGCAGCCACAGGCTTTATTCTGGCAGCCACAGGCTTTATGCTGGCATCCACAGGCTTTATGCTGGCATCCACAGGCTTTATGCTGGCATCCACAGGCTTTATGCTGGCATCCACAGGCTTTATGCTGGCAGCCACAGGCTTTATGTGGGCATCCACAGGCTTTATGGTGGCAGCCACAGACTTTATGCTGGCAGCCACAGGCTTTATACTGGCATCCACAGGCTTTATGCTGGCAGCCACAGGCTTTATACTGGCATCCACAGGCTTTATGCTGGCAGCCACAGGCTTTATTCTGGCAGCCACAGGCTTTATGCTGGCATCCACAGGCTTTATGCTGGCATCCACAGGCTTTATACTGGCATCCACAGGCTTTATGCTGGCATCCACAGGCTTTATGTTGGCATCCACAGGCTTTATGCTGGCAGCCACAGGCTTTATGTGGGCATCCACAGGCTTTATGGTGGCAGCCACAGACTTTATGCTGGCAGCCACAGGGTTTATACTGGCATCCACAGGCTTTATGCTGGCAGCCACAGGCTTTATACTGGCATCCACAGGCTTTATGCTGGCAGCCACAGGCTTTATTCTGGCAGCCACAGGCTTTATGCTGGCATCCACAGGCTTTATGCTGGCATCCACAGGCTTTATACTGGCATCCACAGGCTTTATGCTGGCATCCACAGGCTTTATGGTGGCAGCCACAGACTTTATGCTGGCAGCCACAGGCTTTATACTGGCATCCACAGGCTTTATGCTGGCAGCCACAGGCTTTATTCTGGCAGCCACAGGCTTTATGCTGGCATCCACAGGCTTTATACTGGCATCCACAGGCTTTATGCTGGCATCCACAGGCTTTATGCTGGCATCCACAGGCTTTATACTGGCATCCACAGGCTTTATGCTGGCATCCACAGGCTTTATACTGGCATCCACAGGCTTTATGCTGGCAGCCACAGGCTTTATGCTGGCAGCCACAGGCTTTATGCTGGCAGCCACAGGCTTTATGCTGGCAGCCACAGGCTTTATGCTGGCATCCACAGGCTTTCTGCTGGCATCCACAGACTCTATGCTGGCATCCACATGCTTTATGCTGGCATCCACAGGCTTTATGCTGGCATCCACAGGCTTTATGCTGGCATCCACAGGCCCTATGCTGGCATCCACAGGCTTTATGCTGGCATGCAGAGGCTTTATGCTGGCATGCAGAGGCTTTATGCTGGCATCCACATGCTATATGCTGGCATCCACATGCTTTATGCTGGCATCCACATGCTTTATGCTGGCACCCACTTGCTTTATGCTGGCATCCACAGGCTTTATGCTGGCATCCACAGGCTTTATGCTGGCACCCACTTGCTTTATGCTGGCATCCACAGGCTTTATGCTGGCATCCACAGGCTTTATGCTGGCAGCCAAAGGCTTTATGCTGGCAGCCAAAGGCTTTATGCTGGCAGCCACAGGCTTTATGCTGGCAGCCACAGGCTTTATGCTGGCATCCACATGCTTTACGCTGGCATCCACAGGCTTTACGCTGGCATCCACAGGTTTTACGCTGGCATCCACCCAAGCGGACAGACCGCTCGACGGCATGTACCTGCGCTGGAGTAGGTTCAAGTTCAAGTATGTTTATTGAGATAAGCAAGAAATACATCTCAAAGGGATAGAGTAGCTTAGGCTATTTCTACCCCCCTCTACTTCAAGTCCCTCAAGGGGCGTACAAATTCAGTGAGTACAAATAGACAAATAACATTACAAGAATCCCATTTAACATTGCAGGTTTATATAGTAAGTACAGCATATAATTGTTACACTCTTGGGGCAAAATTCTTGTAGCTCCTAAGTATACTGTCTATCATACCATTATCACACATCCAAACAATTTGATGTGGTACACTATTTCCTTATTTCTATAGTTTTCAATAAGTTGACACTCTAATACATAATGTTCTAAGGTGTGGGTGTGCGGCATACTACATAATTTACACTCCTTATCTTTTTCACTGACATCAACACTGTATTGCCAGATATATTTGTATCCTAATCTTAATCTCATGTAAATTGAATCCTTCCAAGTAGACTTTCCTTTACCATAAGTGAAGGACGAATTTGTATTTATTATTGAATAATTCTTAAGTGTGTTACTACTGTCCACCATTGCCATTCTCTTTATCATTTCTTCACCCTCCTGGATCATCTTGATTCTTGTTTTTATTTGTTTCAAGGTTAACTGACATACAACATCAACAAGAGTTTTTTCAGTGGCTCTCTTCGCTGTGTCATCAACTACCTCATTCAACAGTATTCCCACATGTGAAGGGATCCACATGAATCTTACTTTATACCCAGTTTTTTCTAGTCTCTTAACATTCTCTCTACACTCTATCACAATATTCTGATATACTGGGCGTCTGCTATTTAAAGACTCTAACGCTCCTCTGCTGTCAATAAAGAAGCAAGCATTTTTACCACATTTGACTACTTCCTGTAATCCTGCTAATACTCCTTGGAGTTCAGCCTGCGTTGAAGAGACATTGTCAGTTAAGCGGCGTCCAATAACAGTATCTACAGTGCCGTTGTCAGTGTACTCCCTGATCAAGACTCCACATCCTGCCTTCCCATCCCTAGCTACTGACCCATCACAATATACATGTAGAGTGTTTTCTGTTGGCAGTTTTCTAATTATACAATCATATGTTGCCCTCAGCTCTCCTATTTCATACATACTTTTTTTCTTATGCAAGGGAGTAATTACTACATCTACATTACAATCCTCCCATGGTGGTGTAAATTTTCTCTTGGGCACAGCAATACACTCTGTAATAACATCATACTTTATAACATTATAACATAATTTATTCATATATACTCTCTTCTTCATCATACACTGTTCACTACTTCCCACCTTTTGAACCGAGAGGATTAATTCATTAGCTCCCCAGGGGCCTCGTAGCCTGGTGGATAGCGCGCAGGACTCGTAATTCTGTGGCGCGGGTTCGATTCCCGCACGAGGCAGAAACAAATGGGCAAAGTTTGTTTCACCCTGAATGCCCCTGTTACCTAGCAGTAAATAGGTACCTGGGAGTTAGTCAGCTGTCACGGGCTGCTTCCTGGGGGTGGAGGCCTGGTCGATTACCGGGCCGCGGGGACACTAAAGCCCCGAAATCATCTCAAGATAACCTCAAGATAACCTCTCATTAATCTAATGGCAGAGGCTACATTTATCTCTGCAATTCTATCCCCAATACTCTGCAGATTCAACTCCATCCTCATTATCTCAATCATAGCATTTCTTGGGCATCCTAAGATAATTCTCATGGCTTCATTTTGTACCTTCTCCAACTTACCCATCCTACCTTTACCAAAACAAGAAATGACAGGTGCAGCATAATCAGTAAGAGATCTTACAGTACTCAAGTATATCATTCGTAGCACAGGGACTCCCACTCCCTTTCCACAGCATGCCAAGGCCTTCAGAGGTTGTAATCTCTTCCGACATTGACCCAACAGTCTGTTCATCTCAGCTTCCAAACTCTCATGGGTATATCCAACGTATATGCCTAAATATTTATATATATTAACTCTCTCTATATTTTTACCATTTATTTTCAATATAATGGGCCTCCGACTTCTACATTCAAACTTAGTTTTGTTTTCATTAACCACCAATCCCATATGGTGACACAGGTTTCCGAAATTGTCCAACACTGTTTGAACCTTTGAAATATCTTTGCCCTGAAACAAAATATCATCGGCATATATGATCGGAGTTACCCCATTTGAGTATCTCTCAGATGCTATCTTATTCATTAGTACATTAAACAGGGTGGGACTCAACACTCCTCCCTGAGGTGTGCCGAGTTCAAAAGACCTCACACCTGACATACAACCTTGATACCACACCTGAGCCTTCCTTTCGTAAAGATAATCCCCTATCCAGCGCAATAATCTCCCTTTAACACCAAGACTAGCTAATTCATATAAAATAACCTCTTTGTTGGCTTTATCAAAAGCTCCTTGTAAATCAATGAAAATTCTGTAATAATCATTTTCATCAGCTAGACATTTAATAATACAATCAGAGGTACTTTTTCCTTTGAGGAACCCGAACAAATTACTAGACAGCTGATCACCTATTATATATAAAAGTCTATTTAAAATGATCCTCTCCATCATTTTACAAAAACACGAGGTTAAAGACACAGGTCTATACTCTCCATTGGCTTTAGGGATAGGGATGATCATAGCTTTTTTTTTCCATTTACTGGGAATACTGCCCTCTTTATAACTAATAATAAAGAGGTCTAAAAGTGGGCTTTTCGTCATAGTGGCAAGTTCATTAAGTATTTCATAAGTTACTCCATCCTCCCCAGGGGCGGTAGATTTCCCACCTTTAATCGCCGTTATTAGTTCTTCTCTGAAGGAAAATCGTTGACATCACGAATGCAGCCCCGTTGGACATCCGTGACGATGCTGACGGCGCTGTACTTCTTTATTCAAGCGAGCAAGCTCTGGAGCAACTGTTTGCACCAGAACACCAGGACGCCCTACGAAACTCCAACCTGATCATCACTCCTAACCGTCGCTACTTGGCTGAACGAACCATCTTCGTCAGCCACACGAGTGTCTACATCGCCACCCAAGACCCTGGTACCATACTTGATAGTATCAACACCAGAAACCCGGCTCTGACTGCTGCTACAGTCAAGGTCATCAAGAACAACGACAACCCTAGGCCTACTCTCAAGGTCACCTTCACAACAGCTGCTGCAGCGACCCAAGCTGTGGAAAATGGATTTAGATGTCTGGATATTTCCATCACACCTGACACTGTAAAGAAGGAACGGTACTACAACATTCGCCAGTGCTTTAAGTGCTACAAGTACGATCATGATACCAAGAACTGCCAACAAGCAGAGGTTAAATGCAGCATTTGTACCCAGGATCATCACTTCAAAACCTGCCGGTCAACCATCAAACTGTGCCTCAATTGTGGAGGAGCTCACATCGCCGTCTCCATGGACTGCCAAGTACGACTAGATGAAATAAATAAAACAGTAACTGCCAACCCAACAACCAATCAGCCGGCGAGCTTCAATATCCAAGCTACATCGTTTCCAGTGCTTCCCAACGCTTCTGCTCCTGCTACACAGACGTCCACACCAGGCCAGACCACCCCCCAATGGGGACCCAGGACACAGGCGACTGCAGCTCAGCCAACCAACTTGACTGTCAACCAATCAGCGGCCTCGACCAACACCACTCTCATCCCATGCCTGATCAGTGTAGCTGAGAGAGAGGCGGGAACAGACAACGCAAAATACGTGAGAGTACTGAACAGGCTGCTCGCCCAGAACAACCTGCCTACAATGTTGATACCAGCAGACCTATTTCAACATCACAACACTGCTTCAACCCAAACAGACGAAATTCCAACACCAACAGTAACCGCAGTCATACCGCAACCACCACCACCGGAGTCGAACCCAGCACAAGTCACCCAGGCAACAGCATCCACCCAGACTACCTCCACAGCAGACCAGTCAACCTCATCACCTGCCCCCACCAGCCGGAGACGGAAGAAAAGGAGAGCAAAAAGTCAGCAAGTGGAATCAGAATCAGATTCAGATCCAGAGTTCCTAGAAGCCTTGGCTGAGACCTTCACATATGAGGCCCCAGACTTCGACCTAAACCCAAGCAAATCAAGCAAGAAAGTGCCCTGCTATGGACTTTACCTCAATCACGTTGGCACTTTCAACGGCAATCGAAGCACAAGAATGGTCATTGCCTTAGAATGCAACAGGATCATCAACCAGCTCAGGACCAGCATTCCTTACCCTGTGTTTGTCCACCACGAGACCGTGGAACATTATGTAGACCTCTGCGCCCTGGAGAGTGAATACATCGACCCTAAATTCGACTTCAAGAGGGGACAAGTGACCTTCCTGGAAGAAGATGAAGACCCGACAGGAACACCAATACCAAAGCTATCATTTGGGAAGTACATGCGAATACCTCCTGGCCAAGACACCACCAAGCAACAGTGAACTTACCTCTCACCACCTCAATAAGGAAGACGCCTCCTCCAAGCCAGACAGACCACCTCAAGTCAACCAGGACGACATCACCCTGCCCCACCACTAGCCTCCTGCCGCCCAAGAAGAACTTAAGCTACAGGCTTTGACTGAAAAAACATCTCCAATCCAAGGTGGACGGGCCACCGAACTTTCAAGCCTCCTCTCTCCACATCCAAATCCTCTTCCAAGAATTTCATCGCCCCATCCTTCTTCCTCCCACATCCTTTCCAAGCTCTTTGGACATCAAAGCGAAAGCGAAGTTCTTCTCTGGTAATACCTGTGCAAGTGACATCTTTGGACATCAAAGCGAAAGCGAAGTTCTTCTCTGGTAATACCTGTGCAAGTGACATCACCACTGTTACCTGCTATAAGTATAAAATCCTTTCTTAGATCTTTCCAAGAATCTAATGACTCTCTCGTTACAGCGGGTAATGAACTAAGTCTGGCAGCTTCCGCCCATTTATTTACGAGCCCATTTGCAATTCCTTGCGGGTCTGGATGTGCAACAAAATTATGCTTTTTACCCCTTATTTTATTTACGTCTTGCCAGATTTCTTTCAAGTTTCTGTTACTCCCAACTTTCTCTGCAAATTCCTGCCAATACTTGCTCCTAATTTCCTTTCTCTTCTCCCCACACAGCCTAGCAACTGCCAGTAAAGCATTCTTCCCTTCCTCAGTCCTACCATTCCTATTCCAATTCCTGTGAGCTCTCCTCATTGTTAATGTCCACCCCTTAAGCATCTTGTCATGTGTATAATTTTCTTTTCTGGGGGATGCCTTTTTATACTAGATGGTTTCCGGTTCAATGTTGCATTAAATACATCTACCTCCTTAATCAAATCTTCATAAAATGCTTCTGCCGAAACTGGCTTATAAGTATCATACCAAGACTTAATATGGCCAACAAGACCCCTTAATTCTCCCTCATTAAACTTTAACCTTTTCCTCTGAAGGCAGGCATGCTTTTTATTTAGTTTAAGCTGTATTTGTAATGCAAAATGATCACTTAGCATTTCATCCACAGTAAGACAATTCCCCTCTATGCCCTCAGCATTTATTAAACAAGCATAATCTAATCTCCCTCCCCTCAAATGAGTAGGAGAGGGCTCGCCCAGCAGTTGAACATCTTCATGTTCCTGCAAAAACTGGTACCATCTGCAACCATTCCTATTTGCTTTACCCCTTGATCCTAAAGCTGGATGTCTGGCATTAAAATCCCCTACCACAAGTGTATCTTCAGAAAAGAAGGAATCTGGCAAGTATCTTAAATCAAGGGAGCTATCAGAGATGTATAGATTAATGAAATTTAACTCTTGGTCCTTTAATTGTATCCGCAAGCTAATACTTTCAATACCTCTATATCTCTGAGGGATTCCAGTTATCTCGGCAGGTATGGTACTTTTGACATAACATGAGACCCCCCTAGTTCCTCCATCAGCATATAAGTGAAAACCTCTATAGCCATTTAGCCTCAGTATGCTACCATCCCTATCCCCAGTTTCCTGGAGTGCTACTATCTCAATATCCTCTCTAAGAGTATAATAGTGTACATCCACCGCTCTAGTTTTTAATCCATTAATGTTCGAAGATAATATTCTCAATTTACTTTCATCCATGATTAATAATAAAACTACCTTTGCCCTGTCCGTCACATTCCATGAGATACGAAAGTACCTTAGAAACTTCCTTCCAACACCGTAACATTTTTTCTTTCTCCTCACTTTCACAACTACTACTAACATCGAAGGTAATATTATTCATATCTATTTTCTTTGTTATTTCTGTAACCCGTTTTACTTTAACCGTTCTTTCACCATTCGTCACAACAGGAGGTTGAACACCGCGAACACTACTAGAAAGTGTATTCTCCTGACTATCCTCTATCATCGTTACCTCATGCACATCATTACTTTCTTCTACGCACGTTTCACTTTCCATTTCACGTCCCGTTTTACTTTCAATTACACGTCTTGTTTCACCACCATCTTCACCCCGTCTACCCACCATAGCCAATTTTTCCAATGCCTCAATCCTCTTATCTAGTTTTTTTTAGATACTCCAAAATTTGATTACCAACCTCAGAGGTGACCATATTGTCCTGAACCTTGTCGTCACAAGGTTTCAGTTTTTCCACTGCATGATGTACTTTCCCTAAGCTCGCCTTTACTTTCTCCGTTCCTTTTTCCCACACATTGATCATAGGGGCTGTCGTTGGCTTCCAACTGTTTCCTCCATGTTCCTCTTGCACAATCTTTCCTTGCTGCGAGGATACATCTATCCTGCTTGTAGGACCCGTCCTAGTCTCTTTCAGATGAGGCTTCATGGGGCATAGAGAGGAACCAGCATTGTGGCTGCCTCGACAGTTGCAACAAAATGGGACGATTTTTTCACTTCTTTCAATCTTGATTCTACACTCTCGCGAGTCATGTTTTTTCCCACAATACCGACACCTGGAGTCAAACTGGCATTTCCATGCCATATGTCCCCAACGTGAACACTTCATGCACAGTATGGGCTCCTCAATGTATTTTGCAACGTTCCTATAGCCTAGTCCTTGCACAAAAATTTTCTCCGGCGCCTCACCCTTTACCAAGGCAACAACCTGGCTTTGTTTGTCACCACGAACACTGTTCCTCTTTGCCCAGACATTATCATTGTTAAGAAGAAGACAGTCAGGATCCAAATAGGTTGGAAACTTGAAAACTATGATCTTTGTGTGCAACATACCTTCTTCTGGAGGAACCATCACTACATTTTCAAAACCAACCGTCGTGAGGCGTTCCACGGCCTGTTCAGTCCCAACTGTTATGTAGGGCCGGTGAAGACCCTCCTTGAAGAGTGGTTCGTATTCCAAACATTGTTTAGCTAGACGTACCGTCCACTCTAGCTTTTGGTGGAAATTCAATTGGCATTTGTAGGGAACAACAGCCTCTTCCTTCTAGTAAATTGCTTGTCTTGAGTCTTGCTGAGTAAGGTCTCATTCTTTGGTCTCTTTGTAATTTCATCGTCACTCTCACTGTCTCGCTGTCTGTTATTATTTCTCCGTTTCTTTCTGTTCGCTACTACTTCAAACGGTCTGTTATCATCTTGTCTGTCCTCCTCACTACCACTTAGGCATACCGCCTCAGCCATTTCTTCGACGCTGTCAATAATCGAGAATAAATTAACAATATTCTGTATCACCACGTGCAAAAACGAAGAGTGTGGGGCAATACTCCACCTGCCACCAATCAGCGGACGCCAAGAGCGCCAACCTTGCGACCGTACACAACCGTGGTCTGGACACAACTGGCTGGAGTTGGACAGGACAGGGAAACAGGAGGGAACGTGTACGTGCGGGAACAGGCGGCTACACCATGAAGACGAGACGCCATGGATCAAACAAGCCGGGATGCACCGGCCAGCCCAGAGGACTGGGTACGAACAGACCGGGCTACACCAGCCAGACTAAACGTCAGTGTACGAACAAGCCGGGCTCCACCGGTCAGACGAAACATCTATGACGAACAAGCAGGGCTGCGCCAGCCAGACAAACAGCTGTGACGAACAAGCTGGGCTACACCAGCCAGACTAACGTCTGGGGCGAACAAGCTGGGCTACACCAGCCAGACAAACGACTGGGACGAACGAGCTGGGCTACACCAGCCAGACAAACGTCTGGGACGAACGAGCTGGGCTACACCAACCAGACAAACATCTAGGTACGAACAGGCTGGGCTACACCAGCCAGACAAACATCTAGGTACGAATAGTCTGGGCTACACCAGCCAGACAAACATCTAGGTACGAACAGGCTGGGCTACACCAGCCAGACAAACATCTAGGTACGAACAGGCTGGGCTACACCAGCCAGACAAACATCTAGGTACGAACAGGCTGGGCTACACCAGCCAGACAAACATCTAGGTACGAACAGGCTGGGCTACACCAGCCAGACAAACATCTAGGTACGAACAGGCTGGGCTACACCAGCCAGACAAACATCTAGGTACGAACAGGCTGGGCTACACCAGCCAGACAAACATCTAGGTACGAACAGGCTGGGCTACACCAGCCAGACAAACATCTAGGTACGAACAGGCTGGGCTACACCAGCCAGACAAACATCTAGGTACGAACAGGCTGGGCTACACCAGCCAGACAAACATCTAGGTACGAACAGGCTGGGCTACACCAGCCAGACAAACATCTAGGTACGAACAGGCTGGGCTACACCAGCCAGACAAACGTCTAGGTACGAACAGGCTGGGCTACACCAGCCAGACAAACATCTAGGTACGAATAGGCTGGGCTACACCAGCCAGACAAACATCTAGGTACGAACAGGCTGGGCTACACCAGCCAGACAAACGCCTAGTTACGGACAAAACCGAGCAACACCGGACGGACAAACAAGCTGGGCTACACCAGCCAGACAAACGTCTAGGTACGAACAAGCTGGGCTACACCAGCCAGACAAACATCTAGGTACGAATAGGCTGGGCTACACCAGCCAGACAAACATCTAGGTACGAATAGGCTGGGCTACACCAGCCAGACAAACGCCTAGTTACGGACAAAACCGAGCAACATCGGACGGACAAACAACTGGGACGAACAAGCTGGGCTACACCGTCCAGACAAATGTCTGAGGAAGAACATGCCGGGCGACACTGGCTGACGCAAAGGCAGCCTTTAGCAAGAAAGCTTTGGGCCTACCCACCGGGGCACCGCCGCCACAAGGGCGCCTCCTGCCCGTGGGCGAGAGGGAGAGGGACAGGTAGGAAGCGGAACACAACCCAAGGCAAGCGCTCCACGGAGCGCCATGCCACGTGGGTGATGCCGACCTTGGCATGGGCCCGTAGGGTCGGGCCCTAGGGACAAAGACAACTAAATAACCCGGCCAGGAGGCGTCGCCACCAAGGGTGACGCCAGGACGCTCGCAGGGAGCCTGGCCGGACACGCACGACCGAGCGCGTCACGAACCCTGGCCCCTAGGGACAAGCCTAGGAGACGCAACATACCGGGTTCCAGGGAAGACGCCTGGGTGGGAGGGGGGAGGTAACGAAGAGCATCTCTGGGGCGAGTGCTCCACCGAGCTCCAAGCCACGTGGGCGCCGCCTACCAGGCTTGGTCCCCAGGGCTCAGGTCCACAGAAACCAGTCACGTGTCGTCGCCACAGAGGGCGAGCCAGACCACAGTAGGCGCGGGCGAAACATGGCCCCTAGGGGCAAGCCTAGGGGCACAGCAAACCGGGCTCCCGATAAATAAAATAAATAAATAAATAAATAAATGTTTATTTAGGTAAGGTACATACATCCAAGAAATTTTTACAAAGATTTGTGGACTTGTAGATAGAGCTAGTACATACAATGCTTAAAGCTACTATTACGCAAAGCGTTTCGGGCATAACGCCTGGGAGGGCGTTAAAAGCGCCCTTGCGTTAAAAGCGCAAGCCTAGGGGCACAGCAAACCGGGCTCCCGATAAATAAAATAAATAAATAAATAAATAAATAAATAAATGTTTATTTAGGTAAGGTACATACATCCAAGAAATTTTTACAAAGATTGGGGGACTTATAGATAGAGCTAGTACATACAATGCCTAAAGCCACTATTACGCAAAGCGTTTCAGGCATAAACGCCTGGGAGGGCACACCTGGGACGAATGCTCCACCGAGCATGCATTAGGGCCGGGCCCCAGGGGTACAGGACCACCGAAACCTGGCCACATGGAGTCGCCGCAGACAACCAGCACACCAGTCCCGACCTTGAGGCGCACCTGCAACCCCAGGCAGGCAAAAAGGCGGAAGGCCCAGGGAACTAGCTAAGGCGGTACAAACGGACTGCGAGGGACGGCGCAATCACACGCCAGCACTGGGGATAGTCCTGACTAACTTGAACAGGAAAACTCTCTCACCTTAAGGTTTGCTGAGTAGGGCAGGGAGCCCCTGCCGTACCGGCCTGGGATGTCGAAGGCCCCAAAGGAATAGAGAACGTCAGATCTGGGGCCATAGTAGCGGGGATGGGGTACCTTTGCTTGAGAAATCTTGTGTACGCAGAAAGCAGGCTTGAGATGCAGTATAGAGTATTGGCCCACGTGTCGATGAGGCGCGGCGCTGAGCGTGGAGCCGCTTCGTGAATCGTGGACCGGGTCGAGAAATGGAGTGAGGGAGAGACCTGACTTCCCGCGTTTTTTATACCACCCAAGCTGGCCGCACCGCGCCTTGCGGAACGCGATGCGCAATTGTCTCTTCCTTCCCCATCAGAAACTCCACCGCCTTTCGTTCAAAAGGCAGTGGCCATTTAACTCCATGTAACCTACCTCACCCCCAAATGTCAACCCATGTCTTACTATTTAAAAAAAAAAAATGCTGTTTGTTGACCAACTTGCATATTGGCTATTTTCTACCATGTTCCCCCCTTTTTTTTAATTTATTGTTTCATTCAACACAATTTATACTTTAAGCTCAATTACTATTAAGTTTTAGTCTTAGTGTTTTTTCCCCACCTCTCCTTGCCCGAAATTAACGCTATGCGTGCTAGTGGCATTAGGTATTGTATGTACTACCTCTATCTTAAATCTAACAGAATGTTTGTACTGTAACGCTGCAACTATGTATGTACTGTTCCTAAATAAATTATTATTATTATTATTATTACTATTATTATTATTATTGGCGCAGCACCTTCCGCAAACGCTGCGCACGCAGTATGGGTGACGTATTTAAGGGACTGGAAGAAGAGTCCCCGCTCACGACAAAGAACCGTTCCTGTGCCACGTAAGTCCACTACGGGCTCACCATAGCCCGTGCTACTTGGAACTTGTTCCGAGTAACTGAATCTATAACAACAGCAACAATAGTGTCCCGTCCCCATTCATGCAGTAGCCACCGTCCACTTCACAACGAAACGCCCACCCCCTTCCCCGAAACGTTGCGCATATTTATTTATTTATTTATTTATTTATTTATGCATATACAAGAATGTACATAAGGAATGTGAGGATACAAATATGGTAATTACAGTCTTGTAAAGCCACTAGCACGCGCAGCGTTTCGGGCAGAGGCTTCGGGCATATTAGAGGCTTTACAAGAATGTAAACACCATGCTATGTACCCTCACAAACCCAATGTACCTTCTTGTATATATCAAAATAAATAAAATAAATAGATAATTAAATGTGTAACAGCATAAGCTCTCCTGAACGGTCCGTCTAATTACCGCAAGCTACACAAGCTTCAAATACAAAATACAAATACAAATATTTATTCAGGTAAAGTACATACATACAAGGTGAAATACAAAAGTTGATGGATTTATAGCTAGAGCTAGTACATACAATGCCTAAAGCCACTATTACGCATAGCGTTTCGGGCAGGAAAAACACTTAGACTAAAACTTAATACTAACTTATATTAAAGTATAAATTGTGTTGAGAAAAAATAAGAAAAAAATGAAAAAAGGGGGGGGGGGGGAGAAACATGGCAGATAAAAGCAAAAATACAATTTGGTCAACTAACAGCATTGTTTAAAATAGAAGACATGGGTTGACATTTTGGGGGTGAGGTAGGTTACATTGAGTTAATTAGGTAGTACTTAGTTTTTATCTTAAACTGGTTGGGAGAGGTACAGTCTTTAACATAATTGGGAAGGTCATTCCACATTCGAGGTCCCTTGATTTGTAAAGCATTTCTAGTTTGATTAAGTCGTACTCTTGGAATATCAAATACGTATTTGTTTCTGGTGTGGTGTTCATGGGATCTGTTACAACCTTCTAGGAAGCTTTTAAGGTCAGGATTGATATTACAGTTCAGCGTTTTATATATATAAAATACACATGAAAGGATGTGCAGTGACTTAATATCTAACATACTCAGAGATTTGAGTAAGGGTACCGAATGATGTCTGGGGCCAGTTAGATATTGTCCTAATAGCAGCTTTGTGTTGAGTAATTAGAGGACGTAAATGATTTTGGGTAGTAGAACCCCAAGCACAAACACCATGGTTGAGATAAGGATAGATGAGAGAGTAATAGACTGTCATCAGGGCAGGTCGGGGTACATAATATCTGATCTTAGAAAGAATGCCAACAGTTTTTGAAACTTTTTTTTTATATATTTAGAATGTGTCCCTGGAAATTCAGCTTGAGGTCAATGAGAACGCCCAGAAATTTGCCATCTACTTCGTTACAAATTTGGGTATTGTTAATCCTGAGATTTATTTGATTTGAGGATTTATTGTCAAACAAAATATAGAAAGTTTTGTCAATATTGAGGGTGAGTTTGTTGGCAGTTAGCCAGTGATGGACTTTATTTACCTCAGTATTCACTGTGACATTTAAAACACTTCACGTACTGTATTAAGCTTCCTGGCAATACGTTAGTAATGAATAAATATGATATATTTACTCATTATAATGTTAATTGGTGCTGAATGTACAACACGAAAAAACATAATTTTAATCTGAAAAAGTATCTTTTTATAAAGAAATTATACGAAAATAAAGAGCTGGTGACGTCAAATCAAGTCGACGATCCAAGCGTTGGTTAGGTTAGGTTAGGTTAGGTTCAGTTTGGTTTGGTTAAGTTAGGTTAGGTTAGGTCAATCTAACCTAACATATCATATTTATTCATTACTAACGTATTGCCAGGAAGCTTTGTGTAGCGTGCGGTAGCTTGCGGTAATTAGGTATTCTACCTAAAGAATCATAAATCCACAGTTCAGTCTATAATAAAATAATACTCGAGTCACATAAATATTTCAGTATTTAAATTGTAAATATTTAAATTTTAATGGGTAAAGAATACTCACTTCAAACTATAGTCTTTTATTCCAGTTGTACACAGGTCAACTTTGTGTGGGCAGCAAAAACTTTGGACAACGGACCTAGAGCACATCGGGTCAGTGACTGTCCAACTGGTACAAGATATTCAGGAGGATGGGATCAAGTTGACAAAACTAGCATGTCTCTGAATCCTGTTCACCCTATAGCAGTACCATAATTGAATATGGACATGGAAGGCTTATTACTTTTCGTTTATGTACCTGGATATTCATGTTTTTTATCCTAAGTTAAAAATAAAATTCACATAATAACAAGACTATATAGACTGCTTTATAATCTTTGTACAAGTTAAAATATAAATCTGTTATTATCCAGCTTGACGCAAAGAATTATCACAAGTTTTCGGTCCAAACAAAGGAGTGACCTTATCACACTATTAAGTGCAGGGCACTGACTTGTACAGTACTTAATTTAACATAAACACACATATAGGCCAAGGCCTTATGTACTCTGTTTGAAATAATGATAATTTACACAGCACTGAATGTTCTGTGAAGAATATTCAGTTACTAGTATACAGCAAGAACTTTGCTTCACACTAAAAACTGGCTTTGTTATTAAAACCAGTAAGTTATGGCAATGGTCAGCATAACCTAAATTACTTTAACCTGATCTTTCATTGATTCAACATGCAGGTCACAGTTTAGAGTTCAGTAATTCATATTTCCCTGCATCTGGGCCGTCTGGTTAATTCTATCAGCAACTCCTTGTAAGTGGTAAAGTACTGTGCATGGTTTTCTACAGATGCCTGAGAGAATTTGGGTGCAGGGGTAAGCATTATAATTTTGGATTAAATTTATGTCGGGAATTCTAGGGTAGTAGATTCATAAATTTAATTTCTTGTACAAAAGAAATTAAATGCTTGTACAGTACTAAGGAACTTACAGAACAACATTAAACTTACAAGTTACTGTCATTGAACTAATCATACATTAAAACATTATTTTCAAAAGTAATTTCATAGAATGAAAATTGCTAATGCCCTGTACTCAATAAATTATATTGTCTACACAACAAAAAATATATAAAGTTAATGAAGCCATCACAAGTCCAGTTAATAATCCTAAATGTTATGTCTGAAACTGGGTAGTAATTCATTATACATTGTCACCATTCAAAATTTTTAGTCATCCAAATGAACTATTATATTAAGGACTACCATTTCATTTGAAGGGTTAAATGAACATTATATGTTCAGTATATAGTCATCATATTTAAAGACTAATCTTTAATAGGAAGAATAGTTTTGGATATTCTACTTTAAGATGTGTCTATCCATACCTCTACTTTGTCCTCATATCCGAGCTTCTTGTCCTCATATCCCAGCTTGTCCTCGTATCCATTCCAAGTGCTATATACTTATACTAGCTAAGTGCTTTCTCCTGATAATTATCTTGCCTTATCTACTTCCGAGTTCAGTTATCAACTTAAAATGTAAAACTATAAACCAGGTGGCAACCTGCTGCAAATCTGAGATTCTTATATAATACAGTATAAACAGTGTGTTGAGATTTCCATTTTTTTATTTTTTTCATGAAAGAACACATTGAAACACGAGTGTTGGAAAGTGTCCACCGTGGGTGTCAAAATATGATTTAGAAGGAACAGGATCAAGCCTTTCACAAAGGCAATGATAACCTACATAAAGATTTGTTTTTGCACGATAAACATCTGCTTTCTCCATATTTCTAATGCTTGCTTTCCTTTGGGACATTCTCTTCTGTTATAGCTTTAAGACTTTCCTGGAACACTGTGCATAAATAGGGGCATAAAAACAATTTGTTTAACCATTATACAGCGGCTATAAAGAAATGCTATACAGTAGTACAATACAGTGGAACTTCGAGTGACGAGCGACACTAGTTACGAGTATTTTGAGTAACGAGCAAACTACTCGTAGAAAATTTGTCTCGACTGACGAGCTTTCGATTGATAACGAGCATTCCCGCTGGTTCTCGGACACCTCCAACGACAGTGTTGTTGTTTTGCAAGACAAGTTTTCCACATGACGAGCTAGGTGACGGAACGGATTACATTCGTTAATCGAGGCGCCACTGTACTGTACTTGCAAAAAAAAAAAATAATAATTTTTCATTATAGTTATTAA
Organism: Procambarus clarkii; assembly: GCF_040958095.1. Classification (NCBI taxonomy): domain Eukaryota; kingdom Metazoa; phylum Arthropoda; class Malacostraca; order Decapoda; family Cambaridae; genus Procambarus; species Procambarus clarkii. The sequence goes on from NC_091167.1 coordinate 9,132,874, forward strand.
TTTGTATGCATAATGTAAGAAAAACATGAAAATAAGTGAATCTTTAACGTTTCACTGGATGGAGGTGCTCTACAAGGCTGCGTTTGGTACTTGTCAGCGCCTGGTGCTCAACTATGATGACACTTCCTGTTTTATTCTCCGATGTTTCACTGATTGTTTTATCACTTATTTTTCTTTATTTATATCCAGAGAACTTTTATATCCATACAGTATTTCCATCATATTTAATTAAAACCCAGACAATAATTGTTTCAATCATTCATGATGATGACCGCATTTGCTAAGTAACATTCATGACAATAACCTAATTTGTGCCATGACATGGTAGCAGAATTCTTTCATGGGTCAACGTAAACACCTTTGCATCCACATAGGCCTATTATATCCATACTGTATTTGCATCCATACACGTAAAACAGACAATAATTTTGTAAATTTCCATATGATGATTACCGCATTAACCTATGAATCAACAAATGACAATAACTGCTGTCCAAGAATTAAAACAAAAATTATTGACCGATCAATTAAAATAATTGCTAAAGGATTTCAAATGATAGATCAATTGACTATTACAAGTGAAGCAGTTACCATTTCTTTGAAATAAGAAACACAAGCAAGCATAATATATGGAGATGAATTTAGCAAACATATGAAAAGAAGTGGAGAGTAAAGGAGAAGACACAGCAAATCAGATAGTAAAGAGCAGAGAAAGATAAGAGAGGTGTAAAGTATTGAGAGAAGGGCAAGATATGGGGATGTGCAGAAGCCGCAGCAGACCCCTAAGAGGTACTGTAGTGCCACTGTTGCCAGAGAAAACAACAACTGTGGTGAGGGAGTGATCAATTTTATATTTTAACTGTAGTTTTCATCTGGGTGACCAAGGCCAGCTGGTCAACTTCCTAACATAACTACAATGTTACATACACAACTGGCTATGTCACTATGCTTGTGCCTTTGTCAGCTAAAAGGCATAATACTTAAGTATACAATTCTTTCGATTTCCTAAGCACAGTACCAATGTTAAATACAAATGAGCTCAGAATTCTAGCAGGACTATGCTTGACAGTATATAGTTTTACTCTAGCATGCAAGTTTAATACTTGACTTCTGATAGCATTAATATCTATCTCATTGTTGTTACTCATATTACTGCATGGCAAAGTGAAGCATTAGTGCTTTAAAATTAATCTCATAAAAGCAATGATTAAAATTATATTGGAACAGCATGGACAAAAGGTAGTTATGTACTGTACATGCCACTAAGGCATGCAGAATACACTTTACTGCAGAGTGCTGAAGAACAAAGGCAAGAAATTAACAATATATCTATAAACTTTATCAGTGTATAACCTAACTTTATCCTAAATTACAAATAACTTTTGCTATCTCTGATCTCTAAGCAGAGAAATATCTCTGGAACTGCAGGGTTCTAGGCCACATTACAATACTAAATCACAGTGAATCTACACCCTTAGTTTTTCCACATTGTCTACATTATTTACATTACAGTATTAGCTAATTCTCACACGTGAAGTAGTGGTTCAAACACATGTGTCACTAAACGACAGGATCTCTGCAGCGTTTATTGACAAAGATACCAACCCAGCGGCCTAACATTTTCCAGTAACATTTTATCAACTTCGGATCAACGTTTTCAATGCTGATTCATTGTTACAGTGAAGTTATTTGGCCACATTTGTCCGAGGGGGCAACATCAATACTGATAAATTAAGCAAAAGAAAATCTGCATGTTGATATGATTAGCTGATAGATACAGTATACTGTATTTACCTCCACTGTATATACAAGGCCCGGGAGAAGAGAGGGTCATCAAAACACAACAGCCTCGGCCCAAGGTAGGAAGGAGATCCTCGTGTTGGGTTTTTGCGCACAACAAAAAACACAAATCAAGTTTTAATACTTTGAGCTCATTTTAATTACTGCTTCATAAAAAATATATAATCTTAATTATACTTTTATCTATACTGATTAAGGGGGTACAGGTGGTTTAATGATACCATTCCTCTCCTGGGCCATGTATATAACGTACACAATTATCATAAACGTATTCAGTTTAGATACTCTATTTTATAATTGGCAGCTGTATACAAAGTAAGAATCTGTAGGTAATTGTCTTACTGCTTTAGTGAAAATATCAGTGCACATTACTACTGCACAAACATAGGTTTAACTACAAGGCATCACACATCACCACTCAGCTGATACAGTAGAGCTGGATACAGTAGATAAAGGTTTCTGTAATAAGGCTACACACAATCACAGTAATGATAAATTATACAAAAATCAGAATTTTTAAAATGTGATATGAAGCTTTTTAGCCATCAAAGATTATTACAGTAAGCAACTTGATGACCATTCTCAGTGGGCATATATGTGCTTGAAACTATCTTCTAGCAAAGATTACTGTAAACTAAAAGCTGAAGACTTACTATTAGTTCAGAATTATTATGATATTACTAATTCCTTTAATACTCATACACTTTCTATCTTTTTAAGAGCTTGGAGTAGGTTTCTCAGATGCAATAATACAAGATCTACCACTGCAAGTCACTTGTAACCTGTACAGGTACAAAGAAAATTGAACATGGAATGACCAGACATTTGAATGTGAATTCAAATGATCAGCCCAAAAGTAAACAAATACGGTAATTAAATTCAGCCCATACTTATGAAATAAAATAAAAGTGACAACATTTTGGGTCCATCCTAGACCCTTAACAAGTCACATTATTGTGACATTATTTGCTCATAAACAAAGTGATTAAAAGTGCCCCAGGCACTTTTAATCAGAACAGAAACAGAATAACAGAACAGTTAACAGAATTCTTAGAAAATTATCTTTCCTAACAGAGGTAGCTCGGAGAATAATGGTGCTTGGAACCATCATTAACACCAGCAAGAGCACAATTTACTGCTGGTTACCAAAATGTGAACACATGCATTTAAATGGTATTACCCTCAAATATATTATCTCCAACAAAGCACATTAATCTTCAAGTTTGCCCAAAATGTTGCACATGGATGATGATGATTATAATCAGGTTTGATTATAATAATCAAACCTGAATTTACCTGAGGACCACTATCTAGTGACCTAAACAAGGACAGTAAGTTGGTGTCTTGTCAAAGGTCCCCCCATAAAATTTGTCCTGATGATTTTATCGAGCTGGACTTTGAGATTCAGCATTGTTTTACGGCTTCGGCGGGTAGGCTGTTTCATGGGTTTATAACCCTATGGGTGAAAAAGCATCTCCTGTTTTCAGTCCAACATTATGACTTATTGAACTTGAAACCATTGCTACTTGTTTGTGTTACAGCTGACCTGAAAGGTGGTTAGCAATTTATATGACTAGGAAGAGCATCACCTAATACCTTCATGGCCAAGTGGTACCCAATGAAATGCCTGAAGTTCCAGTTGGGTGTCTCTGGGATCCCTCCATATTGTGGGTGCCTGTGGCACATTTTGTATGTTGAGAGTTACATTTTTGTACAAGTCATCTTATTATAGTGATTATACTGTAATTATCTCTATTTGTATTAAAGCCACTAATCATGTGCAACATTTCAGGCAAATATCTAAATCATGTATTTTTATAAGTACAGTACTGTAATGTACCCAGTACAGTAAACTATTATTATTATTATTATTAGTACTGTATTATTATTGTATAGAATAATGTTCTGTGTCTACACCTCAGTTTTAAGAGTATTTTATGTGGTGACAAGAACGTGACTAGAATTTTTTTAACACATCAGTTCATTTCAAATATTTAATGTATTAAGTATGTTTCATCCAAAATAAAACAAATATCATTGTAAACATTGTGCATGGTGATACAGTATAAAGCACATGTTTAACATCCAGCAAACATAACATTATTGGTCAGTCAAAATTGAGCATTTCCTTGTATAAATTTCATTTGCAGATTTTAACACAGGCATCTGGACGACAATTTGAAATAGAGTACAATATTGCATTTACGATATATCCAAAACAATATGGATGACATTAAATAATGTTTCAATTTTGAAATCACATGCATAATATTTCATACACGGTATGTATATCACATTGTAACAGAAGCAGCACAGCACATGTATAAATATTCCAACCTAGCCACATTATTGTGACATTCTCGGCACAACATATATGCCTGTTAGGTAAGGCCTCCCAGACAATATGGCTGTATCTTGCATGCTGCTCATCATTACTGGCACAGATATAAACTCTTGTTTTCCTTGAGAAATGTGAGCCATCGATAAAAATGTGAACAAGTCTCGCCACCAGTTGACACAACCCACAAGAAATATCTGATATTCATTATAATCACAGGCACATAATACTAACCTCACTTGTAAATATTGCAAGTACTGTACACAGAGAAATCACATTATCGTGATATATCAATTAGAAAATCCACAGGTACTGTACTGTAACTGTACTTGCCATAAATTTTTGCTAAACATAATAAGTACTGTAATTCACATGAAATTACTATACAGTATTATTTATATAACAATTATTTCGATTCTATTATCACCAGCAGTTTACTTAAAATTCTAGTCCTCAGCTGTAGTGAGCACTGAACATTATAAGTAATTTGTTACACTGTATTTCCAACAACTACTGGAAACACAAAGGAGCAATTTTCCGTACATCCACAAAGTACTTGACATAATGAGGCAATTCTTCACCAATCAGTTGCTCTTTTTATTATTATAATATCCTTAATATCAAATATTACCAATATCGGAATACGTAATTCTAAATAATGTGTTAATAATATCATACACATAACCCTTAAACTTTGTAATAAAATAAGAAGTAAGATATACTTTAAACCACAACATCTATGTTACTGGTGTATGCAAGTTGACTAGATAAAACCCATAATGTCATATGAACCACTTCACATTTAACCTGAATATGCGACACTACATACACAAATAAAAGTCATTTGCTATAGTGGCAAACCCTCCACATCTGACAACGTTTCGATGGACCTAGAGTAAATAGACACAATGTGGGCAATATATTTCTGACTGTTAAGTAATATAGTACAGTACTTTATTACTGCATGGGTAACAGCCTCTCCTCCATATCGACCTACTCTGGCTTTGCGCTCTGGAGAGGACACTTCAGCCTCGACATCCCGAGTGTAACTCCATAGTCTCCCGAGCCTGCAGGATGCCTACCTACCTACCTACAGTACTTTAGTTAAATAATAAAAGTCATATGGATATATTCATATATCTATAGTCAACTACAGTATACAACGCATTCAGACATCAGTAACTCATACCAATGATTTACCCCATTTATGATTTTCTGGATAATTTTTCAGCTGCATATTAGTGGCTTTATATAATTTATATTGTATTCCTATATATACATATTATTCCACTATTATACATGTATACATAATACCCCCACTGTATTATACCATTGTATACATAATACTCCACTGTATTATGTTTCAAATGTATTTTGTATAAATAAACTTTATAATTATTATTATTTTTGTCATCAAATTAAGTTCACAACTGTTCTCTGATGCATTGCAGAAAGCCTAGCTTCCTCACCAGGACCAGGATTCCTCAACCATTTGTGTGTCACCTTACAAAACCTGAATTTTCTGAGGTTGGAAGAAAACGTGCTCAGATTGGGGACTTGTTTATTTTATAATGAATAATAAATTAATATATAAAATTAATATAATAAATTAATTTATTATATAAATTAATTTATTATATAAATTAATAAATAACAAATCAATAGATAAAATTATTATTATATAATAAATAATAACAACAAATAGTATAATGATAAGCAATTATTTTAATGAATCAAATAGCTAATTTGGATGAATGATAAATAATTATTGACTAGTGCATAACAATAAAGTATTAAGGAATAATTATAATGAATAATCCTTAATGATAAAGTAGAGATCAATTACAATTAATAACTACATCCATAGGTAGTAAATGAAAGTTGCATTAATTAGACTAATTACAATTCATGGGAATATTTCTTAGCTATCTGCAGGCTTATCACTTTGGGGGTTCCGGCGGAGCACCCCCAATCCCAGGAGGGCCAGCGGGAGAAGGATTAAGGAGAAGGGGTTCCTTACTCTTACTAGCACGTAGACTGGGCAAAGGATTAGCTGCGGACAGCGGGACACTTGGGGACCGGCGCTGCACCCCCACCGCAGGCCAGCTGGCCGGACCCCCCCCCCCCCCCCTGAAGGGCGAGGCCCGCTGGTCGCAAGGAGGCCTCAGAATGGCAGTGCAACAACGTCCCGGACGTAGTCAGCTGGGTGTTGCAGCTGGTTGCTGGACCCGCCGTTAACTCCGATGGCTAGCCCGTCAAGAGAGCCGAGTGGCCCTGTCAATTCTAAAGGTAAGAGTGCGTGGTCGGCTGAAGGCGAGCCTATCTCTGCGAGGGCGGCGCGAATTAATCGCCCTGAGGAAGTGTTGCCTGTTCACTGGGTACAGGCCGGGTAGAACTTGCCGGGGGGCGCTCGCTGGGCTAGGGTATGCATGTGCCCTGCACTGCGCTTGTAGGATCCGAAGAGTGTCGATTCCTGACCATGTAAGCGATACCTGGTCCAGTCGGAGCGTGCGTCGATTTTTTGTTGCGTAGATCACCTCCCCCAGGCTGAAAGATATAAGGCAGTAAGGGTGGGCAGAAGCGGCACGCAGTGTTATCGTGACAGGCAAGGGCACAGACGAGAGGGAAACCCTAGCTGAATCAATACGGAGACGTAAAACGGGGGGAGGGAGCCCGGCACAGGAATTAAGAGATTCCTTAATTAACAATCCTGGATGAATAAAGAGTTTTCCGAACAATTATACTGAAGCAATGAAGGGGGCTAACAATTCTAAGAATCTTCCAGCAAACAGAAGGGGGAAGTACCTTTGCTAAGAGCAAAGGTGGGAGAAAGCCAGTAGGAGAACAGCAAAGAAGCACAAAGCAACTATAAACAGGGATAATATGAAACACTATAAATCTTGAATATAACAATACATATACCAAGAACGGGTATATACAATAAAGCAATATATACATAAACCATAAAATGGAATAAGAACCAATTCTTAAAGCCAAATCTATAACATGCTTGTGTCCTAAGCGGATGTAGAATGTGAGCGGGGAACATTACCCTTGGTCTCCATCCCATCTCTTCCTCCAGACGGGTGATAGGGCTGGATAGAAGCCAAGGAGTCTGCCTTAAGTGGCCGCTGAGTGTAGTCTTGTGTTGTCAACGAGCGTCTGCAAGCCGCAGCTAGTGCGCCGTGAACTTCGGCTACATCTTTTAGAACAGGAGCAAAGTGAAATCGACGGCAGGGAACCGTCATCCAGTAACTGTAATAAGGAATAATATTAAGAATACAATGTCGTAAATAATCGTACAATGTAAGAATACAATGTAATATCGTAAATAACCGATGACGGCAAGTGCCGCAGAATGGAAGAAAAATAAATTGCTGGGCGCAACGTCGGTTGGAACGCTTCAGCTGGAGGTTCCTGACTGAAGCATCGGCTGCCGGGAAGCCTAAGATGGAACTGGGGTGTTAGCAGCTGTAACATCGTCTGCTGAAACTAGCCGAGTCTGTGAGGGCGCCCGCTGCAACAGCTACGGCCGAGCCACCAGCTGGCCCATCCTCTGCAGGAACAACACCGGCTGGGACAACGTCGCTGTAAAAGCCTAACAATGTAATAAATTATATTACATGAATAATCTTAAATAAAATGGTGTAAATAATAAAATTATAAACCAATTATAACTATAATTAATTATAAATAATTATAAATTGCAAAACAAAGTATGCTCAAAATGAAGCTGGACTATAACTCTCTAGAGAAACAGGATTAACACTGAGCCGAGGTAAATACAACCAAATACAATAACAAAAAGGAGTGAAAAAAGACACGTCAGCTGGAACTTCGCGACCAGCGGCCTAGGAGGCTGCTGAGACATCCGGGCTACACCGGGCAGACAACACGTCTGGGTAAACCAGCGGCCTGGGAGGCCGCAGTGACATCCGGGCTACACCGGGCAGACAACACGTCTGGGTAAACCAGCAGCCTGGGAGGCCGCAGTGACATCCGGGCTACACCGGGCAGACAACACGTCTGGATAAACCAGCGGCCTGGGAGGCCGCCTAGCTATATGACCAAATAAATATAAAACTGAAACATCGCCGGCTTAACTCGTCACAGGAAGGACGTCGGCTGGGAAGCAGCAGTACCTTCCGACTAAATTGAGGAATAAACTGAAAGTTTAATCGCAGCAGAAAAGTTGTATAAAACATGGAGCAAACGCAATGCATAAATTGCAGTAACAAATTGCTGAGGGAAATGGCTCATAGAACAAGTGCAGGAATAATCTAAAGTCAGAGGCTTGCTCCATGCTAAATTGAGGAAGACTTTAATCTTAATACACGTCATGACTGGGAGACTAAGGATATAACAAGTTATTTTAGTAAGCGTTTGGTTAATGATGGAGGAACGTAAATCACCAAAACAGGAGCGGGCTCCTGTTTACTAAATTGACATGGAAATACGAATTCTTTTAAGAATAGATTTTTTTTTTTTTTTTTTTTTTTTTTTAAGGCAGGAGGTGTAAGCAATGCTATAAATTTCCTAAATTTGCCGCGTAATGAAACTAATCAAGCTAAAAGTCTAAATAAAGGAATGTAATAAAATTGAACAGAATTAATTAAAAATGACCGCAATAATTAGAATTAAATCCATTACTCGTAACCCCTCTTGTATATATGTACCTTACCTAAATAAACATTTGATTTGATTTGAAGTAGCTCAAGCGGCAGACCGCACGGCCAGGCGTTATGCTGGACGCTGAAAACTTGGGATGAGGAAGGGGCCCGCGTAACCGGGCACTCCAGGCAGACCAACATCTGGTACACGCGACCAAGGAAAACACGGGAATATTGTGCTACAGCATTTGAACGAAACGTGGTGGAATTGACGTACCGGGCTACACCGGCCAGACGAAAACGTCTGGGTACGAACGTGCCGGCTATACCAGCCGGACGAAACGTCTGGGAGCAAATGTACCGGGCTACACCGGCCAGACGAAACGTCTGGGTACGAACGTGCCAGCTATACCAGCTGGACGAAACGTCTGGGAACAAATGTACCGGGCTACACCGGCCAGACAAAAACGTCTGGGTATGAACGTGCTGGCTATACCAGCTGGACGAAACGTCTGGGAACAAATGTACCGGGCTACACCGGCCAGACGAAAACGTCTGGGTACGAACGTGCCGGCTATACCAGCCGGACGAAAAAACTGGGAACAAATGTACCGGGCTACACCGGACTTACGACAACGTCTGGGACAAACGTGCGGGCTAAACCGGCCCGACGAGACGTCTGGAGACGCCTACAACTAACACATCCTGGTTGACTTTACATAATCACATAAAAGGCAAACCAGAGGTTAAACAAACATAAATGTAAAACCAGCAAAGGAACACGCAGCTTGACACCGCATAAAAATCATTAATACTGTAAATTAAGGAAACTTATGGAAAAACAAATCCATAAAACAAAGCTAGGGGCCAGAGGCCTGTGACACTGCAGCTAACTTTACCTAATAACTTATAGGCAATAGCAAAAGTTAAAACAAACCAGCTAAAGAAACATCCAGCTTAACACTGCATAAATTTCAGTAGTAAATTAAGGAAACTTGTGGGAAAACAAGTCCATGAAAACAAAGCTAGGGGCCAGAGGCCTGTGACTCGGCAGCTAGCCTAACCTAGCTGACTTTACCTAATAACTTATAGGCAATAAGCAAAAGTTAAAACAAACCTGAATGTAAGGCCTCACGTCGACTGGGTGAGGGTGGAGGTGGGGGGGGGGGGTGTTCAGGCCTCCCGAGTGTGCTCCAAATTACAGCCACCTACTGGAGAAAAACCAGTGCCCCAATAACACCGAGGGTCGCCACCCCCTCTAGGACCACTGCACCTGCATTTGGTCACCAAGGCTGAACCAGCAGGCGTGCATCAGAGCGCGCGCGCCAACACAGAGACAAACACTGGTCCGACGCGCCAACAAAACACAAACACTACCTTAAATGTTGAGAAGGGCAGGACGCCCCTGACGGGACGCTCCTCGTCGTTGTCGAGAGGAACTGGTGTAGGGTCCATGCTGGGAGAACAGTTGAGCGGGATAAACTTCTGTGTTTACGACTCGCTGAGCAGCAGTGAGTCGTTATGTAAGAGCAGCTGCTGGCTTGGGGAAAGGGGCCCACGCCGTCTCCGTCCCGGTTTATATAACCTCGGGTCAATGCGCGCGCAGCTTGGGGCGGTTAAAGTCGGCTTCCAGACATACGTTTTCTTCCACTCAGAAAACCCACCGTTTTTGGGAAACAGTGTTCTTTATCTTTCCTCAATCATAGAGGCCGAAGTGAAGTCTCAATTTGAAGTTTTCTTTATATGCAGTATAGTATTACGTTATGTACATAACATGACAAATCTCAAATAAAGAGAATGCAATTATATATGTATAAACTTTTTGTATCATAACTATGATTTGATACAGTAAAAAATAGGATGGGAAGAGTACTCTTCGCCAGAGGAGTACTTTCCAATATATTTGTTCTTCAGCAGTCTTCACATCTAATGGAACATCATCGTTCTCTTTATACTATGGGATATCATAAATAAAGCTCTTTATAACACTGACATACATTGAAATTGAAATTGAAATTGAAATAAGTTTATTGAGGTAAAATACACACAAAGGGATGAGGTAGCTCAAGCTATTCTCACCCCGTTCAGTACAACGTGTTAATATATACATAGACACACATCACAAATAAACACATTACCAAACATTCTGAGAGGTAAAAATATACATTTCCTCCCTCACAAGTAGTATGTTATCAGACGTACACACAAATACTTTTATGACCTAGGTATACTGTATAGACAATTTGCAAGACACCTGCAGATAATTCAACAAAATATTACAATCTTGGTGCAAAATTCTTATATCTCTCAAGAATATCATCAACCTTTCCGTTGTGACACATCCAGGCTATTTGTTCAGGAACAGTCCTTATCTCAGTGTTTCTATATACATTAATCAACGGACAATCAAGAACATAATGGGCCAGGGTGTGAGACCTTAACATACCACATAGTTTACACTTCGTGTCATTACCATGAACATCTATCCCATATTCCCAGTAATATATTTGTACCCAAGCCTGAGCCGCATGTACACAGAGTCACTCCAAGCATTTCTCCTTTTACCATAAGTGAAATGGGTGTTTTGACTCACATACATGTAGTGTTGCATGGTTTGACTACTCTCATACATTATCTCTCTCCTCTCCACTCCCGCCTGTGCCTGAATATTTCTGATTTTGCTTCTTATTTGTCTCATTGTGAATTCACATTCAATGTCAACTTATAGATTAATAGATTCAGATTCAGATGTTTATTCAGGTAAGGTATATACATACAAGTGATGTTACATTAATGGATTGATATATAGATAGAGCTAGTACATACAATGCCTAAAGCCACTATTACGCAATGCGTTTCGGGCAAGAAAAACATTAATATCTAGAACTTAATACTAATTGAGCATAAAGAATAAAAGATGTTGAGAACAAATACAAATAATGATAAAAAAAAAGGGGGAACATGACTGAAAAAGCAGCACAAATACAATAGGTTGACGAACAGTGTTTATTAAAAAAAAAAAGAAAAAAAAAAAAAATAACAGACATGGGTTGACAATAGAGGAGTGAGGTAGATTACAGGGAATTTATTAGGTAGTGTTTAGTTTTTATCTTAAACTGGTTGAGAGAGGTACAGTCTTTAACATGGTTGGGAAGGTCATTCCACATTCTGGGCCCCTTGATTTGCAGAGCATTTCTAGTTTGATTAAGACGTACTCTAGGAATATCAAAACTGTATTTATTTCTGGTGTGGTGCTCATGGGTTCTGTTACAACCTTCTATGAAGCTTTTAAGATCAGGATTGGCATTATAGTTTAGCGTTTTATATATGTATAATACACATGAGAGAATGTGCAGTGACTTAATATCTAACATATTAAGAGATTTGAGTAGGGGTACCGAGTGATGTCTGGGGCCAGAGTTGGATATTGTTCTAATAGCGGCTTTGTGTTGGGTAATTAGAGGACGTAAGTGATTTTGGGTAGTAGAACCCCAAGCACAAATACCATAGTTGAGATAAGGATAGATAAGGGAGTAATAGAGAGTCACCAGAGCAGGGCGTGGTACATAATATCTGATCTTAGAAAGAATGCCCACAGTTTTTGAAACTTTTTTTGATATATTTAGAATGTGTCCCTGGAAATTCAGCTTGTGGTCAATGAGAATGCCAAGGAATTTGCCATCTAATTTGTTACAAATTTGGGTATTGTTTATTTTGAGATTTATAAGACTAGAGGATTTATTGCCAAACAGAATATAGAAGGTTTTGTCAATGTTAAGGGTGAGTTTGTTGGCAGTTAGCCAAAGATGGACTTTATTTAGCTCAGTATTTACTGTGGCATTTAGAGCAAGAGGGTCAGGACTGGAATAAATGAAGGTAGTGTCGTCAGCAAATAGAATTGTCGTCAGCAAATAATAGTCGTCATAGTACAAATAATAGTCAGCAAATAGTCGTCAGCAAATAGAATCACACTTGTGGTTTTGATGTGGCACGTTTGGCCAAGTCATCCGCCACCTCGTTGAGCACTATTCCAACATGAGATGGAATCCACATGAATTTCACACTATAACCTTTCAGCTGTATCTCAGTTATTCTTCTCTTACAGTCCTCCACTATAGACATGAAGACTGGGTTTCGACTGTTTAAGGACTCCAGTGCTCCTCGGCTATCGACAAATACAAAAACATTTTTGTCGTCATGACGTACTTCCTCCAAACACGCCAGAATGGCCTGCAGTTCAGCTTGTGTGGATGATATATAATTACTAAGCCGGAGTTCAATTATCCTGTCCACAGTCCCAAACTCCGTATAATCCCTTATTAGGACACCACACCCTGCCCTGCCATCTTCCGCCACCGACCCGTCGCAATATACATGTAAACTGTTGCCTCTTGGTAACCGAGATATCATGCTTCCATACAAACACCGTAATTGTCCCGGTTCATGATGAATCTTTTTCACCTTGAGGGGTACAATTTCGACGTCTATTTTCTGTACTTTCCAGGGAGCAGACATATTACACTGTCGAGAGGGTTTACAGCAGTCAAGTACGTCGTATTCCCTGAGGTCATGAGCTAATCCTCTCGTATAGCGTGTCTCCCTCAGTTTCCTGGAAGTGTGTACGTCACTCAAGCAGGTCTGAACGCTCTCAAACAGCTTATCCCCTCCTTTTCTCCGCATGAAACGAATAGATACTCTAGTGTTAATGTCACGGACTCTATCACACACACTCTGTAAATTTAATTCCATTCTCATTATTTCAATCATTGCATTTCTTTGACATCCAAGAATAATCCTCATAGCCTCGTTCTGTATCAGCTCTATTTTTTGAATTCTGCCTTGGCCTGTGTAAGACAATACGGGTGCTGCGTAGTCTATCAGGGACCGAACAGTGCTTATGTATAACATCCGCAAGATAGGCACCCCAACACCTTTACCAGAAAAAGCCAGTGCTTTTAGAGGATGCAGACGGGCTTTACATAAGGTGCTGATATGATTTATTTCAGCATTTTTACTCTCACATGTGTATCCAACATACATGCCCAGATACTTGTACTTCTGTACACGGCTCAGTTCCACACCATTTAGAGTAAGTGTTATATTTCTTCGTTTCCTATACTCGTATTTGGTTTTATCTGCATTTATAACTAAGCCTAACTTGTGACAGGTTGTACCAAGTATGTTAAGAGCATCTTGAATTTTGTTCCCAGAAGTGCCTTGTATAAGAATGTCATCAGCATATATGATCGTCGTGACCCCTGGAGGATACATCTCTGATGCTAATCTGTTCATTAATACATTGAATAAGGTGGGACTTAATACTCCCCCTTGTGGGGTACCTAACTGAAACCTCCGTTCCTCAGACATGTATCCCTGGTAATACACCTGACCTTTTCTGCCCTGTAGATAATCCCTTATCCAGTGTAGCAATCTCCCTGTTATTCCCAGATTGGCTAATTCGTATAAGATTACTTCCCCATTGGCTTTATCAAATGCTCCTTGTAGATCAACAAAAACTCTACAATTGTCATCCACATTAGACAAACACTTTAAGAGACAATCCGCAGTACTTTTGCCTTTGATAAAACCAAAGAGATTACTGGACATGTTATCACCTACAAGGTAGAGTAGCCTATTTAACAAAATCCTTTCCATCATTTTACAAAAGCAGGATATTAAGGAGACAGGTCTGTAGCCACCGTTTGACTTAGGGATAGGAATGATGACTGCCTCTTTCCATTTTCTTGGTAACTTTCCCTCTCTATAACTCATATTAAACAAATCAAGTAAGGGACTAGGTTTCATAGCGGCTAAATAATTAAGTATGTCATACGTTACTCCATCTTTTCCCGGAGCAGTGGAGCTGCCACTTTTTATAGCATCCAGTAGCTCATCGTGGGTTATCTCAGTGCATGTTATAGATCTTGTATTTAAGGCACATAAAGTTACTCCATTTCTAATATTTTCCCATGACTCAATGGTGACTCTCGTGTCTGCAGGTAAGGACTCCATACCAGCAGCACTTGCCCATTTATCTACTAACTCATTAGCAACTTTCCCTGGATCTGAGTGAGCAATGAATTTGGTCTTACAACCCCTGATTTTGTTTACTGCTCTCCATATGTCTTTAAGGTTCTTAGTATTACCAATGGACTGAGCAAATTCTTGCCAGTATCTGTCCCGCGCCTCCTTCCTCACCTGACTGCATTCCCTAGCCACTTCCAACATTGTATTTTTCTCTTCATCCCTCATTCCACTTTTTAACCATGCTTTATGCGCACTCCGTAGCATTCTCTCCCATCCCTTGACTTGCTGATCATTGGAATATTTAAATTTCTTAGGTCCGTGCGTCTTGCTTCCCCTGCCCCCGTTATTTTCCCTCTGTACTAATTTCTCTATGTTCTCGACCATGTCCTCGTAAAAACTATCAACGCAGAGCGGCGTGTAATGTTGATACCAATCTCCCATATTTTGAATAAAATAATTTTTCATATCTTTCTTAATATTTAGCCTTTTCCTTTGAAAGTGGACTTGTTTTTTCCCCAGTGGTAATTCAACGTTCAAGGCAAAGTGGTCACTAAGTAGTTCCCGAACAACCCGAGCCTCCCCCATAATCCCCTGAGAGTTTAAAACGCAGGCAAAGTCAAGCCGTCCTCCCCTGATGTGAGTTGGTTCATTGTTTCCCAAGAGACAGGTATCTGGATGATCTTGTAGAAACTGTAACCACTTGACCCCATTAGCATTAATACTACCCACTGTCCCAAGGCTTGTGTGCCGAGCATTAAGGTCCCCAATGACCAGTGAAGGATTAGTATAAATGCAGTCAGGTAAATAGTTAGCGTCGAAGCAGTTCCTGGATACATACAAATTAACTACTATAAATTCCCCTTCCCTTAATGATAATTTAACACAGACACTCTCTATACCTTGCGTTTTTGATGGCGGTTCTACTAACTCTGCTGGTATGGAGTTCTTAACATAAATCGACGTGCCTCTGATGTTATTTGCAGCGAAGAGGTGAAACCCTTTATAGCCATTTAATTTCAATAATCCTTCATTCCTATCCCCTGTCTCCTGGAGAGCTACAACATCAATATCATTTCCCATCACATAACAATGAACATCTGTAACCCTGTTTCTTAAACCATTAACATTCCATGACAACACTTTCAGTCTAGGGTGATCCATTATTAATCAATTCATTGCCTAAGTCATCCCCAATAAGTTCACTAAATGATAGCCATACCTTGTATAACATCTCCCACCTCCTCCCAAGTTCACCAGTAAAAGCGACATTGCGATTCTCAAGAGATTTTTTCAGCCCTGTGACGTCCATTATTGGCCCAAATGATTCCTTCATTTTATGTGTAATTATAGGGTTCTTCCTTTCCCTACGACTATCATCATTCACACACACTTCACTTTCCTTCATTTCATCACTCAATATTTCATTTTTGTCCTCAACCACTATATCCTGACTATCCTTCACCGTTTTCTGATTTTCCTTGACCTCCTGAACGTTTAATTTAGCCTCGATGGACTCGATTCTCTGCCCCAGATTTTGGAGGAACTCACCAACTTTTTAAGTTCAGCCCACACTTCCTTGACCATATTATTATGACCCTCTTTCTGAGCCACAGTAGCCACTTCACTCACCGTTACACTGTCACTGCCGGAGTCCTGAGTGGTGGCGTGGCTGCTTGTTGCTGGAGCCTGCCTAAGTAAAGGTGACTCCTTTACCCACGCATTCGTCCGGTTCACTGGCACTGTTTGGGGCAGACTGTTTTGCTGTGCTCCCGGTGTCTGGGTAAGAGCTCTTGCTTGCTCTGTAACATTCACCGGCCGGAGAACAGCCATACTCGGCCTCTTGCTACACACAGCCGAGCTCGCATTGTGAACACCTCCACGGTTGCAGCATCTGGGAACTATTTTCTCACCCAGATTCAGTCTGTTTCTACACACAGTAGAGAGGTGAGACTTTCCGCAGAAACGACATCGTGGATCATTTTGACAGCTCCAGGATTTATGCCCCCATCTGCAGCATTTCAGGCATATTATGGGCTCTTCCACATACTTTGCTACATGCCTGTAGCCAGCCCCGGTGATGAACACTTTCTCGGGTACGTCACCTCTCACTAGAGCCACCACCTGACTCCTAGCTTCACCTTTAATAAGGTGACGCTTGGCCCACACAAATCGTTGGTCGTCGAGTATAAACTCGGGGTCCAGAATCTGAGGGTATTTATAGATAATTACCTTCGTCAGCTTCTCGTTCCCCTCCGGTATTTCCATAAGAATTCCATCATATCCTTGCTGGCTAAGAAACGTCACTGCCTCCATAGAACCTACCGTTAAGTAAGGTCTGTTTACACCTTCCTTCAGCAGGGGCTCGAACTTGCGGTGTTCTCTTCCGAGTTTGACGGTCCACAGCAGCTTCTGATGATAGGCCAGCGTGCATGAGGCAGGGAAGAGAAGCCTCCATCTCCGCTGATCCTCACCTTCCTGACATCGTTCCGTCCGTTTGTCTGCATCAGTCTCGGCGTCGTTCTTCATTCTCTTATCGTTTCCGTTAAGTGTATTACTGTCCACACTACGCCTTGCCTCCTGTCTTCTTCGTTTCTTCTTATTCCTTGTCAGAACTTCTAGATACTCGCCCTCCTCGTCTGACTGGCTACTTTCAGGGTCCATGTTAATAACGTCGTGAGAAGTAGCCATGTCTTCTGGTGACTGAGTCTCCATCTCAGTACCCAGCATGGGGGGAGGGGGGGGGGGAAGGTGCGGAGCAGGTATCTTGACCCGACCGCGTCCCAGGTAAGACTGACTGACATACAGATATGTCAGAGTCAGCAATAGAACATCTAAGGGGGTTAAAAAGATGTAAGTTCCAATTAAGTAAGTAATTATCAAAAGAAGGCACCAAACCGGGAAGGCTATGTAGCACCATCAAATGTGCGGAATAATCAGAGGGCGCTAAATATCACCAAGGATGCCAATACGAGAACAGAAACGCATAAGGCGAATGATATCAAAAGTATCCGATTCACCAAGAATTCTATCAAGGGACAAGTGACCGCAAGGAATGGTCGGAAAGCAAGACACACGCTCGTCCTGGAAGTCAGGACATTCAACAAGGATATGCACGACGGCAAGAGGGACAATAATGTAATTTGGACAATAAGGAGCTGGGTGGCGCTCCATTAAGTGACCGTGAGTTAAGCGAGTATGGCCAAGACACAACCACGCTAGAGCCGTTTCCCACTGCCGGTTACGGTGGCAGGAGGAAGGCCACGGGGACACACAACGCTTAAGAGTATGCAGTTTGTTACCAACCACAGAAGACCAACAACCCTGCCAACGGGTAAGGATGGAGGAATGAATAACCACATAAAAGTCGGAAAAAGGAATACCTTTACGGGAAACGGGATAAGAGCGGAGAGCCTCTCTAGCGGCAGCATCCGCACACTCATTTAAAGAAACACCAACATGGCTGGGAACCCAGGAAAACTCTACGGATTTAAATTTACTAGAGATAAGAAACAGCCAATGTTGAATCTCGACGACTACCGGATGGACAGGATTAAAGGACCCGAGAACCATGAGGACACTACGAGAGTCAATTACAATCACAAAGGAGGATTGACAATGAGAAAACAGAAGACAGAGAGCATAGAGAAGAGCATAAAGTTCCACTGTGAAGATGCTAGTCTCCGAAGGGAGGCGACACATAAGTGCGGTCAGGAAAAACAACCGGGTAGCCCACACTGTCCACAAACTTAAACCCATCGGTGAAGATGGAAACGGAGCATGAGTGTGAAGAAAAGTGCTCAAGAAAAAGGTGTTTCAGAACCATAGGAGGAGTAAGAGCTTTAGTAATGCGGGTCAAGGATATACAAAACTTCGGAAGAGGGGACCCTCCATGAGGGCAAGGAAGGAACAATACGAGGAGAAATATGAGAAAGATGAATGGAAGAGTCCTGTAAGCGAGATAGCCGGATAGAAAGAGGGAGGTGGTGAAGAGGAACAGGAACTACAGGAGGGGTAAAAGTCAAAGCACGACAGAGGCGAGAGGAAGGATGTTGCAAGGACCGCGCCAGATAGCGAAGACAGTAGCGATCACAGCGGTCCTGGAGAGAGAGGAATCCAGTGTCAACATACAAGCTGAGGGCGCTAGTCGACCGAAAGGCACCAGAGCTGAGGCGCAACCCAGCATGGTGCAAAGCATCAAGACGGTGAAGAGTAGAAGAAGCGGACAAGTAAGTAGGGCAACCATAATCGAGTTTAGACAGAACAAGTGAGGAATGTAAAGAGACGAGCGTACGCCTATCCGCTCCCCAAGAAGTATGGGACAAAACCTTAAGGAGGGAAAGGGCCTTAGAGCATTCAGCGCAGAGGTAAGAGATATGGGCTGACCAAGACAAACAAGTGTCAAAGATTACCCCCAAAAGCTTAGCGGAATCCTTGTACACAAGGGGATGTCCATAAAGTGACAAAGAGGGACGAAGAATGACACTTCTGAGTAAAAGTCATAGCACAAGTCTTAGACGCAGAGAACTTGAAGTCATGATCGGTGGCCCAAGACGGTGGGAGATGGCGAAGCATCTCATAATGCATGCCATCGGAGCCTGCCGCCGTAGAACCGCAGAGGGCCAGGGCAGACTGAAGCTTAGAGAGAGAGAAGGGATCGTTATAGGGAAGGCTGAGATGGGTACAGGAATCCAAATGACGAGATTCAAGAAGAGGCTTAAGAAGAAGGAAGGATTGAGGAAGATGAACCAGAGCTAACAAATGAAAAGTGGGAACCCAATTCGGTCGCGACCTGCAACGGATCTGTCAAAAGAGCACCACAGAGGTGAAGGATTGGTGAGACATCGGGAACGAATTTACCCGCTATCTTGCGAATACGCTTCCAGATCAGCGGTAGAGGAGTTTCGGACGTGATGGTGGAGACATAAGACATCCAACATGCACGTTTAGCCATACGAATGGTCCTACGGGCGACCGCACTTGCCTTCCGAAACAAAAGAAAAGATTCAGTCGTCTGACGGCGACGGTGTCTCTTCTAGGCTGCACGCTTACAGCAGACAGCCCGAGCACAGTCCACATTCCATCAGGGAACGCACTTCCGCGTTCCCTGAGAGAAAGAGCAAGGAATAGAGTGAAGGGCAGCGTCGCAGACGGTGTCATAAAATAGGAGAAGGGCGTGAGGGAGAGGCAGAATGGAGAGGTCTGAGATAGTAGCATGGAGGGTAAAGAGAGGCCAGTCAGCCTCAGCAAACCACCACCTAGGGAAGGAGAGGGGAGGGTGAAAAGAGAAAAAGGAAACAAGGATGGGAAAATGGTCACTGCCATGAAGGTCATTAAGGACCCGCCACTTGAAGTCTAAGTAAAGGGAAGACGAGCAAAGAGAAAGATCAAGACAGGAAAGGGCACGAGTCCGAGAGTCTAAATGAGTGGGCTCACCAGAATTCAGAAGAGACAGGGAAGAAGAGAGGATGATCGGTTTGAGAAGGCGACCTCGGGTGTTTGTCAGAACATCACCCCAAAGGGTATGTCGACAATTGAAATCACCCAGCAGAAGCACAGGCTCCGGCAATGAGTCCAGGAGGTGTTTAAGATCAGGAAGAGAAAGCGGGACATTTGGGGGAAGATAAATGGAACAAACTGTGTACCATTTACGCACAAAGATATGGGCAGCAGAACATTGGAGAGGTGATGGAAAAAGTAAGGGGATGAAAGGAACATCAGAGCGAATAAAGAGAGCAGAAGAGTTATGGGCTTCAGCTATTGCTGGGGAGGGGAGAGAAAGGAATAGCCACGGAAGCGACCAGGACGAGCACCAAGCATCGGCTCCTGGAGACAGACACACAGGGGCGAAAACCGTGAAATCAGAAGTTGGAGTTCAAGGAAATTGGCGTAATATCCACGAAAGTTCCACTGAAGAAGAGACATCAACAAAAGGAGAAATGATAGCAACAGAGAACAAGGAAGAAACAAAGGTGCAAGAGGAACACAGTACGTTAAAGGTCAGGGTCAGAATCAGGGTCAGCAAAGTCAGGGTTAGGGGGGCATGGGTAAACTTAGCAAAGATGGAGGGAAGGGAGCAGGAGAACAAACCAGAGGCGGACGAGCAGGGTCCGGAGGAGGAGGAGGAGGAGGAGACAACCGAGAGGAGCAGTCAAGGACAGCAGGAGGAGGAGGAGGAGGAGCAGAAAGAGGGGGAACGCACCTCAGCAAGGGCAGCAACTGAGAAGGAAGCGGAGGCCAAAGAAACCTCCATAGCAGGAATAGGGGCGTGACCACCGAAATGGGAGGGGATGGAGCAAGAGAGTCAGAGGCAGTGGGCGAGAAAGAAAGCGAAGCCTTCTTGCCTGCCAGGGAGGAGGAAGTAGTCAGGCTTTCGCTTCTGACTCAAAGAGACAGGTGTCCCAGCAACAATGTACTGGACAACAGATTCAAGCGTCTCAACAGGGGAAGCAGAACGAGAGCAAACACGATGGCCATTGGGAGAGCGATGGACATCAGCTCGCACTGACAGGTGGCACGGAGAGTTAACAGATGAAGGAGAAGGATGGGAAGGAGGATAAGGGGGGGGGAGACGAGGAAGAAGACACAGGAGACATGACAGACTGGGCAGAAGGAAGAACCCCAGACAGAGAACCATGAGGGGGGGCCCTGCGGGACAGAACTCAAAGGAACAGAGGAGGAAGCGGTGGGCGTGTCTGGGTCTAAGCTAGCATGCTGTACAATACCAGTACAACTCAGATTATCGCGTTCAATTGGAGTAAATCAGTCAATCGCGATAATATGAACAGAACCACCGCTTAAAATTACTTAATAGCTACACCGAACGGCACAAGACGCGTGAGACTGAACACTGTAAACCAATGTTCACCACCGCTAAGCCACCATTGTAATAACCCACATTGTAATATCTCGACCGCGCACTCTGCTACTACCACTGAGCTAACCACGCAATCTCTGCTCTTTCTATGGTAATAACAGATGCTATCGATCATGTAAGATGTTAACACTCGGGCCGTCATACGAAGACGTAAACCAGGTACACAGAGGAAGGGGAGGGGGGGGAGGGAGGGAGGGGGAGAGAGAGAGAGAGAGAGAGAGAGAGAGAGAGAGAGAGAGAGAGAGAGAGAGAGAGAGAGAGAGAGAGAGAGAGAGAGAGAGAGAGAGAGAGAGACAGCGACAGAGAGAGAGAGAGAGAGAGAGAGAGAGAGAGAGAGAGAGAGAGAGAGAGAGAGAGAGAGAGAGAGAGAGAGAGAGAGAGAGAGAGAGAGAGAGAGAGACAGAGAGACAGAGAGAGAGAGACAGAGAGACAGAGAGAGAGAGAGAGAGAGAGAGAGAGAGAGAGAGAGAGAGAGAGAGAGAGAGAGAGAGAGAGAGAGAGAGAGAGAGAGAGAGAGAGAGAGAGACAGCGACAGAGAGAGAGAGAGAGAGAGAGAGAGAGAGAGAGAGAGAGAGAGAGAGAGAGAGAGAGAGAGAGAGAGAGAGAGAGAGAGAGAGAGAGAGAGAGAGAGAGAGAGACAGAGAGACAGAGACAGAGAGACAGAGAGAGAGAGAGAGAGAGACAGAGAGAGAGAGAGAGAGAGAGAGAGAGAGAGAGAGAGAGAGAGAGAGAGAGAGAGAGAGAGAGAGAGAGAGAGAGAGAGACAGACAGAGAGAGAGACAGAGAGAGAGAGAGAGAGAGAGAGAGAGAGAGAGAGAGAGAGAGAGAGAGAGAGAGAGAGAGAGAGAGAGAGAGAGAGACAGAGAGAAAGAGAGACAGAGAGAGAGAGAGAGACAGAGAGAAAGAGAGACAGAGAGAGAGAGAGAGAGAGAGAGAGAGAGAGAGAGAGAGAGAGAGAGAGAGAGAGAGAGAGAGAGAGAGAGAGAGAGAGAGAGAGAGAGAGAGAGAGAGAGAGAGAGAGAGAGAGAGAGAGAGAGAGAGAGAGAGAGAGAGAGAGAGAGAGAGAGAGAGAGAGAGAGAGCAAGGGAGGGAGAACTAGAGCGAGTGAGGGCGAGGGAGAGTGAGACACTAGTGAGGGAGAGTGAGACAGAAAGATAGAGATAATCGTAGTCACAGCCTATCGTATGAGTTACCGAGTGACGCTGCCACCACCCTGAGTTACCGGACAGGGGACCGGAGTGAGATTCGTTGGTCTTGCAGATGGAATAACCTACCAGGACAGGTGTAGGGGACAATTGAACGGTACAAGGATCCTGGCCTGACACTCGAATAATCCTGACCACTTGGGAACTATAGTGTACACAAGAATAAGGCGGGACACACCCAATACTAACACCTCAACACGGAAGACGAACGGGGGGGATTAGTACTGAATACTTAAGATACTAGGTCACTGGGGCAAAGGGGACGGTAGGCCCAATATCACTAAGACAAGGAACCATTAATTAATACACATTTTATAACACTTAATATCTGACTTTATTTGAAATAATTAAATAAGACACTCCCTAACTATATTCCCTACTAGAGGCCAAGAGTACTGAATGAGGTGCTTTAGTACAAGAGAGCCGTACTTACTCGTATGTTGTTCCACAGTTTCCTGGAGATGATGTTCCTTCCCCGAGTCCACACACACACCTCCCTACTGGGCTGCGCCCACTCTACTGACTGTCCCATGATCTGCTGCTCCTCAGCTGAACATGAGGGTTTTACATTTGATGTTTAGGGGTTAATCCCTGAAGATTATCATGACGGCATCAACTCTGACCTCTTCGTGATTCGATGACCGTTGACCTGACTCTATGGCTAACTTGTACAGAGGTGTAACTTTTACATTGTCTGCTGCCACCTGACTGGCGCCCGTGGTTTGTTCATCCTCCACGTGGCTTGTTTATGCTGTTATGATCATGATGTACTATGTACTGCTCTCTTGTTACATCATGTGCATATCCAACCCATGCTAGTCATTCAGGGGACCCACCTTTTTCATGTTGTGAGGTGTGGGGTTTGTAGGATTGGTTCTGTACTCACCTGGTAAGGCTCCTGGCTGTGCTTGAAGGGTTTGAGCTCTGGCTCTTGGGTCCCACCTATCTGGTAGAACTTGGAGGATAGTACCAGGATAGTACCAGTGGAGTGCAGTGGTGCTATAGGCACACTTGGGGAACACTGTATTACCATGAGAGGTCTGTGGTTGTTACACGACCTACTTGCGAGCATAAGCCTTCTTGCTGGTTCGTCCGTGGACTTCCAGGGCACACTAGCCTGTTTTCGTATAGCAGTGCCAGCCCATCCTAGTTGTGGGGGGTATGTGGGCCGGCGGGCCGCTCCTAGCAGCTGCCTGGTGGGCCACCCTCTGGCCGGTCTAGCCTGGCTTGGGGTGTAAAAGAGCTCCCAGTACCCCATCCAGCAGGTATCGAGCGGGGTTTCTCCGCCGTCGGTCGCCTGGTGCAGGTTTCTGGGCCTGCTGGGTTTTGTCGTGTCTCCGTTGGCCCTGTTTGGGGTCTGCCTGCTCCGTTTCTCTGCCTTTGCAGAAGGGAGTTGCTATTTACATGTTACGGTGGTGCCTGTTGCTGCTGCTGCACGTGTGCATTGGTACCGTGTTTCACGGTGGCGTGTCCTTGTTCCTGTGTCCGGTTGTGGTGTGGCATTTTGCTACTGTTTTGTGCCTGGGGATTGCGTGGGGGGTTTTCTGTCCCTGCCTGATTGTCCACCCCTGGTTGTTTTCCTGGGGCTTTTGTACTTCTGCTCTTTCTTCCTGCCTCCTCTGCAGCAGGGGTGTTCTGCGTGTGTTATTGGGCGTTTTTCAGCCTGTGTCCTGTGATATGCTTCTGTGTCTTGGTCTATTGCAGTTGTTTGTACCCCTTGGTTCAGGTACTGTTCTGGCGGCGACCCTTCCGCCTTCTTTGGTTTCCTAGCTTGCCCTGCCGGTTGGTTTTTTTGGGGGGTCTTGCGATGTCTCGCGTCGGACCCGTCGTTTCTGAACTCCTGGCGGGCTTGCATGCTTTGGGGAGTTTTTCTGTTCGGCAGACGTTCCATCTCCTTGTGCCGCCTGGGTTTCGGTGGTCGCGCCCGAGATCTTCCCGCGGCTCCGCCTTTTCCTGGGCTCGGAGGGGCCTTGTCAGGGCTGCTTATGTTCTGCCTCGCGGTCAAGCCTCTGGTTGGTGGTCGGGTGGCTTCGTGGTAGGTGTCCTACCTGCGTGCTTCTCTTGGCGGCAGTATGGGGTATTTTGGCGGTCCTTCCTTTTCCTGTCCCTTCTTAGGTGGTTACTCTTGTTAGCTTGGTTTACTCTCGGCTTGGTTTTCTGGTGGGGGTTGGGGGCCATCGTCTTGCCACATACTGTCGCCTCTTTTCGTGCGGCGCGGGCGGAGCCGCTTCAGCTTGCTTTCGGTCTTGGTGTTGCTTCTGCACCGTTAGTAAGCTGTCTCGTGCGGTTTCACCTCCGGCCTGTTCATGTGCCGCTTGCACCATCCTGGTCTCTGGTCAGTGTGCTCTGTCTTCTCCTCGGTTGGTAGTGCCCCTTCGGTTCCAGTGTGTTTTTTCGTCGGTTCTTTCTTTTTGGCCTTTGCCTCTGGGGATTGAGTCGCTGAGTTTTCTTGCTCCTTCGGTTTTAGCATTTTGGTTGTTTGATGGCAACAGTCTCCATCTTTTCTGGCGCGGGGTGGGGCTGCTGCGTTCTGGAGGGGTCCAGGGTTTGTTGGTGCTTCGTTGGTCGGGCCGGGGGTGGGTCGTGTTTTGTGTTCAGTGGCGGCTGTGAGATTTTTTTATTTTCTTGACAGGTTATCAAAGAAATTGAGTCCTATGGATGTTACGTTAATCGCAACTACCTCGCAAGAGAGGCAGACCTTAAGCAGCAAGAGCTGCCAGTGGCAGATATTTAATCTTAAAGCCTAAGATCATAGAACCGCGGGAGCCAGGCGAAACCACTCGGGTAACACCTGTCACTTAGGTCACTGGCTCCTCCTAGTTAACAAACTAATAAAGGGTAGCCGACGGATTCTCACCTCTTATTTATAGAAGTGTGGTGCTGTGCAATGGACTCGAGCTTTAGATACAGACTTAATATGAACATAAGCAGGCAAAGCGTTGCAGAACATGAAATGTGGGGCAGTAATATTGGAAGGTTTGACGTAAACGACCGTTTTCTATAACAAAACAATTTATTCACAAAACAAAACTAAAACTACTACACAGTGAATTTACGTTACTTTACTGTCACTCCAGTGGCACATTAAAGTACAGCTAATCAACAGCCTGATGGACCCACGGTCTCCTTATCCCGTCGTCGCTGACTGAACAATGACACTAACTGAACAAAGTGGTGCCCACTGGTGACGCAAGCTTGCAATCAATATTGTCACGGCTTCACGGTGACCAATACTATAATCACAAAAACTTGACTGGCGCTCGCTGCCCACAACGAGATACCAAGTAACAAGGCGGTTAATCCAAGAATGATAACCCCTTATAAAAAATCTTACGTTAACACTTGTCTCTCAGGACAAACAAAGTTACTCTAATTGAATTTAAACAATTACGTTAATACACGTGTCACAACGACACTTAAATGGCATCAATAACTCGTAAATCAATTAATTACATCAACTCCATGAGCACCACACCAGAAATAAGTACAGTTTTGATATTCCTAGAGTACGACTTAATCAAACTAGAAATGCTCTACAAATCAAGGGACCCAGAATGTGGAATGACCTTCCCAACCATGTTAAAGACTGTACCTCTCTCAACCAGTTTAAGATAAAAACTAAACACTACCTAATAAATTCCCTGTAACCTACCTCACTCCTCTATTGTGAACCCATGTCTGTAATTTTTTTTGTTTAATCAACACTGTTTGTCAACCTATTGTATTTGTGCTGCTTTTTCAGTCATGTTCCCCCTTTTTTTTATCTTTATTTGTATTTGTTCTCAACACTTTTTATTCTTTATGCTCAATTAGTATTAAGTTCTAGATATTAATGTTTTTCTTGCCCGAAACGCATTGCGTAATAATGGCTTTAGGCATTGTATGTACTAGCTCTATCTATATATCAATCCATTAATGTAACATCACTTGTATGTATGTATGTACCTTACCTGAATAAACATATTTATTTATTTATTTATTTATTTAACTTGAAAGTCAAGCATTCGGTGAGTAATTCCCAATTAATTACTGAATACAACAGCCTATTAATTCAGACGAGTATTGATAAAGCCTACTGTCTCTCAACTGACAGTTCACTTCAGGTCTTATGACAAGATTACCTTAACGAGGGAAGACTAATGTACCACACACAAGGTTACAACACTCCGTGTAAACAACAACATCAACACCTGGTGAATTCACTAAGTGGCGATTACTAATTATCTTTAATTAGCTACGAGTGCTTAATCACCCTGTCCGCCGACAGAGCTGATCAGTCCAACGAATTACAACAGCTTAATTACAGGGCAATTGACTCCGATCATAGCAGACCGTCAACCCCTTACGTTAATTACTCAATTAACGATAGCTCGTTAACTCGTTAACACTACGTTAGTCTTCACTTGACAATTCCTCCACTGCGTGAACTTCACTGTGACTGTTGCCTTTACACGTCCCTACGTTAATCACAACAATGTTCAACGAACAAGTGACCTCGTTAAGTAAATCGTGACCCCCGGTGACGTTAACTGACTTTAATTCTCACGGAATCCTTCACAGTACACAACGCCTTCCACCAAGGTCAAACTTGTCTACGGTACAACACAGTACAACACAGTACAACACAGTACACCCTTGCCACTCACGGCAAAACTTGTAAATGACTTCCCCCAGTAAATTATCCACCAATAATTCACACTTTACCACAACACAACAGTAAAATATATAACCAAGGGAAATCTCCCTGTTACCACTTTTCACTGCTGAAAAAGGGAATCAAATTACAGCGAATACATACACGACACATAGAAAATTAACATAGAAGTAAATAACTCACTTTACCTCTGAATGTGTCACTAGGTGTCTTCACACACGTCATAAATCACAGTTGGGCCCAACCTCAACTTGATGACAAACAGGGTAGACTCACACGTCTCCAATTCCCATTCACCTCCCCAGGTGGTCCCAGGGACAGAGGACAACGGAACACTGGGGGCGAACCCAGCTTCAGAGTTTTATTACCCAAACGGAAACAGTGTACTTACATTAATGATGTGGGGCCCCTCTTTCACTCACACATACACGTCAATCACACTCCCACTGCTGCTGCTGGATGATGACGTAGGCGTCCTCACTTCCTACACGTGGTCAAGGTGGAGCACAGGGTCCCAGACCACGGGGTGTTAGCTCTACACACACACACAGACCAGGATGGCGCAGATACACCGGCTCAGGCGAGCCAGGGTTGCACACAACAGCAGGGATGCGGTACCACGCCCTCCCTCTTGACACGGTACCCCAGGATACGACGGTACCCGGTGTTACGACGGTACACGAGATGGAGTCCTTCACTGTTCCTCAGAATTATAACATTTAAGGTTTCTCTCTCTCACTGAAACCCTTTCTAGCACGTCTCACAGCAGTATCTTCAAGCACAGATACGATCGACGGCGGATGTCACTTTTATAGCCCGATAATTAACGCCTCACTCAGTCCAGCTCCTCTAAGATGGCGTCCCACAATTACGCGGCTCACTCACACGGAAGACATCTTCCGTCACGCAGGGTGCAGTCGCACCTCCACAGATCTCCAGTATCATCTATTGATACTGGTGATGGCTCAAAATGGCCACCACTTACGAGCTATTCATGCCCGTGCCATCTTTTCGGTGGCTTCATCTTCATCTTAACACATTCACAAGGGAGACATCTCCCGTCATGCAGGGTGCATTTGCACCTCCACAGATCTCCAGTATCAGCTCTTGATACTGGTAATGGCTCAAAAGGGCCACCACTTACGGGCTATTCATGCCCGTGCCACCTTTTGGGTGGCTTAATCTTCATCATTCATCATTACGCGGCTAGATGACAAGTTCACACGGCTCGATACAGGCCCCTTTCCGCTCTACCGGATTCTTACGCACGGTACACGGAAAGATAGCAAGATGTTGGCGTGACGTTAGGAACGTTGTAGGCGGATATTTCCCGATGCTTGGCCTAGCACGGGAAATACGTCGACAGGCAGCAACGTCCAAGGTAAGAATGCCGTTTCCCGCCAATACCATGCCTGGGGTACCATGCGGTACCCCTCAGCGTCTTGGCCAATCACGGTTCAGCATTTCTGAGGCCCCAGGCCCTCAACCAATCGCGCACCTGCCCCCTGACGCTACCCCCACCCACACACGAGGTGGACACGTGATAGGGGGGGTGGTCTACGGCCGTTAACCCCCCATACCTCCCTCTCTACACTTGACTTGTACAAAATTCCCTGAAATCAACTCCCTCCTGTAATTTCCTTCACAGACCTGATACAGCGATCAGGATGACATCAATGTCTAGCAAATGTCACGGCCGGGCTGTCCAACGACACCCAACACGACTGTGGAAAAGTTATATACAGAAAGTTGAATCACGGTGCACATCACTGGTGCACGATGCAATTTCGTACTCAATTCAGTGCACGAGAGAGCAGGGAAAATATGTCCCCTGACAGCGGCCCTCTGCTGTTGTTTGCGTGCCACGGCGTTTGGGTCTGGAGCGCGTTTTGCGTTGATCCAGTTCTGTTCTTCCCGGTTCACAGGTGATGGTGTCCCAGGTGGTCAGCCGTGTTCTTCCCTCATGCCCGTGGCATTCGTGGCTTCGCTGCCGTCTGGGTGACGTGGCCTTACGGTCTTTCGGGCATGGATTTTTGGTATTCGTGCGGGGGCCTTGCTGCTCGTTGTTCTCCTGTTGTTCCCGGGACTTTTCGGGGCTGTGGCGCCTTGGGTTGGCGTTTGCTGCCGGTTGTCTCGCTTCCGTGGAGGGTGCGTGGTGTCCGCCTCCCGGTTCTGTCCCTTTGACCTTCCTATGTGGGTAGTTAGTTAAAACCAGCGTTGAATGTAATGAAACGCCATTTTCTGGGTGAGACCCGGAGGCTCCCCGGCAACCCTCCCTCCCTCCGGTCGGCGCTTTTTCGTGTGTTTTGACATCCAGCCTCAGAACTGATGGGTGGATATAGCCGGCGTGGGAGGTCTGGTGCTACCCCCTTCCCCCTCCCAGGGAGGGGGGAGCTGCGCAGACAGCGGCGCGGTGACGTATGACGTCATACTAGTTTCCTTGTTTTCTGTTGAAGAGTTCTATCCACTAGTTCGCCTTTAGGTAGCAATTTTCACCAGAATAGGGGTTTGTTTTGGAATGCCTATCTTTCTGGATGCTTGACCCGGTCGATGGCAGACATAGAATGCTTCCTACCACACGGGGGTTTCTATAGGCCATTGCTCCCCTTGCCTCTCTGAGGGGGCCAGGTTCTGGCTCGTAGTCCCCGGTAGGCCCAAGAACTCCATACACATGACTAATGCCAAAGTCTGACATTAGCATATCAGCCTGGTAAAGCTACGGGGAGCCTCCGGGTCTCACCCAGAAAATGGCGTTTCTTTACATTCAACGCTGGTTGTTTGACTTTATAATCTTGTTTGTTTGCACTGTACATAGACAAGGGATTATCTTTGTTCATTGTTATTTTCAAGTTAAATTAAAGTTTCATTGTTCACGCTATTTGTTTTGCGTGTTTTCCCTTACTTTACCACAAAAGGCAACAGCCAAGCAGTCAACTTTTTTTTTTTTGTAAATGTGTTTGGCATTGACATCAGACATTAGGAGGACTGCCGAACACCTACACTTCTTTTTTCCATCACATTTAATAGGGGCCTGTCCAAGGAGCCTCACTCTAGTACTAGTACTAGAACATCCATTTGTGGTAAGTGTACTTGGCTTTTATACAGTTGCTTTTCAATATTTTCATTACTTTTAATATTTATATGGTGCTGTGTACTTTGTGAATTCCGAGGGTAACATATTGTCAGTGGTGGATAACTTTGGATTACGTGGTGACTGGAGACCTCAGTCATTCTCTTAATTGGTCATCCCTCCCTCAGTGTTATTACTCGTGTATTCCACCTTTTTTGTCCCTAGGATATTTCTCAAATTCAGACAGATCATCATTTTGGTACCCTGGTAGTTTGATTTGTCTTCGGGCCAAAGCACCCTATCTTCTGCAATCCGACCAAAGGAGGATACAGAGGACCATACTTCCTCTAGCACGGACTACGCTGTTGAGTTTGGGACCTCAACAGCAGTTCTCGTCACCAGTTGACACTAGTACCCCTATACGTCGGTTAGAGATGATATTTATTCAGGTATGGAATTAGCTTTCTTTTTTCAGAGCACAAAGAACGCTAATTCTGTAAGTATCATATAATTAAGTAGGAAATCCCTTGCTTGTGTCCTATAGAGACCTGGCAAGGTATCCCTACATTCTTGGACTACCCTTTCACTTTTGAAACAATTAAAAGTTTCATGAGTTTTCGAAACTATCGGTTTCACTTATTTAGTAGGATTTTCTTGCCCTTATTCTCTTATATTGAGTATCGGGTACAAGATTTCCTGCGATTTTGATTGATTAATCATTTACCATACTAATATTAACGTTAATTGTTAACGATTAACTTTCCACAGGATAGTTACCAGTTGCCATGTCATCCTGTTACTGGCACTTATAATATCACAGGTATATTCATTGTATATTTATTTGCTATTTCAAAATGTTTCGTCTCTCAGCATTTCGTAATGATCCAGCAAGTGAAGTAGGAAACCTAATTCGTGCCAGGAAAACAGAATTACAAACTCTTGCACACGCGTATCAACTAGATGTTCCCCATGGAGCCAACAAAAATGAAATTCACAACCTTATCCTGGACCACCTCTTAGATGAAGGAATTATAGACTCGATTCTCACGATAACCATTCTATTGCAGATCGGCAGGCTCTGGCAGCTATGAAGTTAAAGCTCGAATTAGCAAAAATAGAGCGAGAACAACAAAAAGCTCTGCAGATAGGGAACGTGAGGCTGCCCTAAAGAAAGAAGAACAAGAACGTGAGGCTCCCTAAAGAAAGAAGAACAGGAACGCAAGGCGGCCCTAGCGAAAGAAGCTCTACAAAGAAAAGAACTTGAGGCTGCTCTAAAGAAAGAAGAACAGGAACGCGAGGCGGCCCTAGCGAAAGAAGCTCTACAAAGAAAAGAACTTGAGGCTGCTCTAAAGAAAGAAGAACAGGAACGCGAGGCGGCCCTAGCGCAAGAAGCTCTACAAAGAAAAGAACTTGAGGCTGCTCTAAAGAAAGAAGAACAGGAACGCGAGGCGGCCCTAGCGAAAGAAGCTCTACAAAGAAAAGAACTTGAGGCTGCTCTAAAGAAAGAAGAACAGGAACGCGAGGCGGCCCTGGCGAAAGAAGCTCTATAAAGAAAGGAACGTGAGGCTGCCCTAAAGAAAGAAGAACAGGATCTTCATCTTCTGTTTTCATCTGTCTAAAGAATGTAAATTTAACTTAATTTAGGGTTTTAATTTGTGGGATAATTTGCAGGTACAAATAATAAATATAAAACCCATTCCCAACTAATAAATAACATACCTTTTTTCTAGTGAGTGGGTAAGATAAATTCAAAGTTGAAAATACCAATTTATTGAAATTACAATAATAAAAAGTTTTTAATAAAAGTTTAATACTGTACTACAAATTTATTTTCTCCATTAATGATTTACAGTAAGCATTTCATTTATAGTATGAATGACTGATAATGACTGAATGACTGATGACTGCATACAGAACACCCCATATACTATCAATGAAGACCAAACCACACACTAGAAGGTGAAGGGACGACGACGTTTCAGAACATCTTGGACCATTCTCAAGTCGATTGTGATGAGGAAGTAGATGCAGGCAATAAATAGGCTAGAGAGAGGTGAGGAGCAAAGTGTAGTAGAGGGGATAATAGTAGGAATAAGAACTGCAGAGGGCCTATTGGCCCATACGAGGCAGCTCCTATTATAACCCCCAAATGAGAAGGAGATAGTAATAGGAAACGTAAAGAAAACAATGAACAGAAAAAGAGAGAGAAAGAAAGATAAATGGAAGGGTAAGCTTATGTTAGGTCACATTTGTTAGAAAGAATAGGGCATTTAAGTATATACTGTGAAAGGGAAGAGTCCACAGCAACAAAGCCAGGACTCAAGTTCATGTTGGGTACATTGTGTATCAAGAGCCGATTCTACAAGACGGCGTCTGTGTAGAGTAGAGGCAGGAAAGATTATTTTGGAGGAAGACCAATCAACAGGATGATTGGAATCCCTCACATGACAGAAGAGAGCATTGTTAGTGTCTGCAGACTTAACACTTCTCTTGTGTTCTTTAAGTCTGTCATTCAGTGTACGGCCAGTTTTGCCAAAGTATTGGAGAGGACAAGACGAACAGGAAATAGAGTAGACACCAGCAGCATTAGAAGCAGGAGGAGCAGTGTGAACTAGATTGCTATGAAGTGTGTTAGTTTGTCGAAAGGCAAGCTTTATGTCAAGAGGACGAGAGGTCATGGTAAAAGTTTTGAGTTCATATATGAAGGGAAGGCATAGTACAGTGCTACTAGTGTTGGAAGCAGGTTTAGGATGAAAGAAATTTTGTTTAGCTTGAGAGTAGGCACAGTTGATGAAATGCAAAGGGTAACCAAGGCGAGAGAATGATTTGTAGATAAAGGCAATTTCAGAATCAAGAAACTGAGGGTCGCTGGTGCGTAGAGCGCAGAGGAAGAGAGAGACGAGGACACTTTTCTTAACAGAAGGAGGATGGTAGGAAAAGAAGTGAATGTACATGCATGGGTTTGCGGTAGACAGAGAAAGAGAACCCGGACACAGAGCTGTGAACGTGAACGTCAAGAAAAGGAAGGAGGGAATTAGATCCCCATTCAACTTTGAAATGGATAGAAGGAGCCAGATTGTTAAGAGAGGAGAGGAAAAGCTGGAAAAGACTAAGGTCATGAGGCCATAAAGCAAAAATGTCATCAACATATCGAAGCCAGAGAGAGGGATGAGTATCAATAGAAGGAAGAAGAACAGTTTCGAAGTATTCCATGTAGAAATTAGCAAGAACAGGGGAGAGAGGGAAACAAATAACGACACCGAAAGTTTGAGTGTAATAATTACCGTTGAAAGAGAAAGAGTTAGAGTCAACGCAGAGTCTAATGAGTTCGAGGAAAACGTCAGTGGGAAGCGGGAGAGGAAGAAGGCCCTCAGACGCCTTCTGTCTAAGGAAAGAGAGAACGTCATCGAGCGGAACATTAGTGAACGGAGAGTCGACATCAAGACTAAGCATCTTACAAGAGGTTTGCAGGCGCAGTTTTTCTATGAAGTCCTGAGAGTGACGAAGATGGGCAGGGGAAAAAGTGCCAAGGTAAGGCGTCAGGGTTTTAGCGAGCCAGGAGGCAAGAGGATAGCTGACAGAGCCCTGTGAAGAAATGATAGGACGAAGAGGAACATCAGGTTTTGAATCTTAGGCAGGCCATAGAAATAAGGAAGAGAAGGGCAGATGACACGGAAACGTTTAATGAGATCAAAGTCAGGAGGACAAAGACTAGAGAGCTGTCTTAGTTTGCGGTTAAAAGAAGTTTTGATGCGATCCAAAGGGAAAGAAGTCAGAGGAGCATAAGTGCGAGAGTCAGAGAGCAAGACATCTGCTTAAGTAGCAAAAGAAAGACCAAGGCCAAGAAGTTCTTGCTGGGGCTTAGAAAGAGAGTAGGACGAAAGGTTGGTAACACAGTCAGAGAGAGAGTATTTGGCCCTAGGACTGTTGGAGATCAGGAGTTGAAGTTTGTTGTGTAGTGTGGAGGAGTGGTGGGAAGAGGAGACATGAGCAATGTGAAATGCAATTGGAAATATGATATTGCATAGATCACTGGGAATAGAAGAGGACAGAAAGCGTTGATGTTGATGAAAAGCTAGAAAAGCCTCATCAACTTGCAAGGAGGTGGCATGAATAAGTTCTTGAAGAATAAGGCGGGCATGTTCAGGAAAAGGAGATCCCGAAGTGTTGACCCGGAGAAAGTGACAAAGAAAGAGGGAGAACTTGCTCAGCAAGACAGTCAATTCAGGGGCATAAGGAGAATTCAGGGGCAGCTAAGGTTTTAAGAAACCTTAGCTGGTTCTTTCGACGCTTGGCAGCAAGAAGGGAAGATTCAAAGGCGCGAAAAGGCTGTTTAAAGGAAGGTAGAGCATCGAAGAAATTAAACAAAGATGCTTATGTGTGGTATCCATATGCAGGCGATGAGTCACAATAACGTGGCTAAAGTATGTTGACCAGATTGTGATGAGGAAGTAGATCACAATCGACTTGAGAATGGTCCAGGATGGACCGAAACGTTGTTGTCCCTTTACCTTCTAGTGTGTGGTCTGGTTAACACACTTTAGCCACGTTATTGTGACTCATCACCCGACTATCAATGAATCCATATAGTGCTTCATAAAATTATAGTACCGTATACACAGAATACTGTATATGAAAATGCATGTGCTTCATCTGATAAACTAAACTATAAATATCTCATTTGGTATAAGAATGCACCATACAGTTCTACCCTTCAAAATCAAAATATTTTGATAATATAAAACATTGATAAGATAAAAATCACAATACACAAAATCAATTCATAAAATGGCATAAAATGATTCGTGTGCTCGTTCATGAATGTGGTTCATAACATGATGGCGCAATTCTTTTATACCATTTAATGCATGTCAAAGTTTATTTCAAGACAATTTCTTACATAAAAGAAATATTATACTGATGTTTATTAAGGTCATGGGTTTGAAAGGTTTGAAATACCTTTCGGCATTTTTCGCACTCAAAATTATTTAAAAAATTAAAAAATTAAAAAAGTCTTCTCATTAAATGGCTTTTCACATTGTGTATACTGAAATTTTCTGATTTTTTTTTAGCCTATTATTCCTTTTGTTGCAAATAATTATTGAGCACCATCCCCTATGCCCTAAATGATATCTCTCTCACCACGCAGCTCACCGAAGCACAAATCTTTTACTGTAAAGAAACCATTGAAA
Organism: Procambarus clarkii; assembly: GCF_040958095.1. Lineage (NCBI taxonomy): Eukaryota > Metazoa > Arthropoda > Malacostraca > Decapoda > Cambaridae > Procambarus > Procambarus clarkii. The sequence goes on from NC_091167.1 coordinate 9,168,644, forward strand.
TCATCAGGACATGTCATTTCTGTATGAGGATATTTGTTTATAAAGACAACATCAAGGAAGATCACTGATACTATCCAGATACATTCACAAATTCATACTGTGAAGCAGATATTGTAGTCAATGCATACATCCAAATATGCATTTACACATAACATGTCGTAGCACTATTTACACTTAATTACTAGAGAAATAAATATTGTAAATCAAATGTTTTCTCTAATGTGGGGGACGATGGGGAAGAATTGATGGCTCTCTGAAATGCAATCACCTGCTAACGGCTTGTTGTTTATCCAAATTCATAATAACTTTTTAACTTCCTCAAGTGCTTGTGTTCCTTGTTTCATAACTGTTGTTACGCCTGACAGCTGAGTGGACAGCACTTTGGATCCATAGTCCTGAGGTTTCGGGTTCGATCCCCGGTGGAGGCGGAGACATATGGGCAAAATGTTTCTTTCACCCTTATGCCCCTGTTAAAGGAAGCTACAGGATGCTTCCGGGGGAGGGGGGGGGGGACCGAGCCGCGGAGATGCTAAGCCCCGAAATCATCTCCTCTGTGAGGGGGCCAGGTTCTGGCTCGTGGTCCCCGGTAGGCCTATTACTCCACCCACATCGACTGATGTAAAATAGTTAGGGTATTCATATCAGCCATGGATAGCTCCAGGGAACCGTAGGGACTCCCCTGCAGAAAAATAAATAGTACAGTAAAATAATATCATTAAATATTTAAAAAGAACAAACCTTTAGCACCTTTTCTAATTTGTCAATTTTCTTCTTCTGCTCTTGAATTTTTTCTTCTTTCTTTTTCAGTTCCCTTTGAAGTCCTTGTAACTGAAAAGAACACAACCTGTTAGATCAACTGGTATTAGTGATTGATTTATGGGGAAAACTACTGGGTAACATGATAGACATGAAGTCTCTGGATTGTTTGCAACAAGTGTTATACAGTGGTATCTTTGTTTTCATAGTTTTATATTATTAAATTAAATTAATTAAATTAAATCAAATTAAATAATTAAATTATTAAATTAAATTAAATTAAATTTTTTATTCAGGAAAAGTACATACATAGATGATGAGATACAAACAATATTGGATTTATAGATAGAGCTAGTACATGCAATACCTAAAGCCACTAATATGCATAGCATTTTGAGCAAGGGAACATTTAATCTATTCCTAGAGACGTTACGAAAACCGAAACAAATTATCCCATAAGAAATAATGTAAACTGAATTAATACGTTCCACACCTCCAAAAATATTAAAAATACATTTTATATAGAATATTACTCTTAGGTACATACCTTTATGGAGGACTCTTGTTGGCGCATGGAAGACAGTGAGGAGGGGTGGGGGGAGGAGGAGAGTTGTTAGTGTTTAGAAGGGAAGTCCCCTTCCATTATAGCAGTAGTGATGAGATTTATGGAGTACTCTCTCTCTTACGTTCTGCAGGCACACCACTAGGACCTGGTTGTGGCTCACTGCTTGCTTGTCTTACTTAGACTCTGTCTATAGGCACTTGTTTTTCCCCTATATTTTAACACTTGTCTGTAGTGAGACATCACATTGTCTCACTGAGTGATCTATTGATTTTCCTTATTCGTCATCCTCCCAACTATTTTTTTAGGTTGAACATTACCACTGACTTTCTTGGAACCCATGGTATGATATATAATAACCCATGGTATGATATATAATAACCCATGGTATGATATATAATAACCCATGGTATGATATATAATAACCCATGGTATGATATATAATAACCCATGGTATGATATATAATAACCCATGGTATGATATATAATAACCCATGGTATGATATATAATAACCCATGGTATGATATATAATAACCCATGGTATGATATATAATAACCCATGGTATGATATATAATAACCCATGGTATGATATATAATAACCCATGGTATGATATATAATAACCCATGGTATGATATATAATAACCCATAGTATGATATATAATAACCCATGGTATGATATATAATAACCCATGGTATGATATATAATAACCCATGGTATGATATATAATAAGAACTTTTATGTTCAGAAACCAGAAAAACCACAAAAACAATGTAATTCTTCACAGAGAATTCAAGCGCAATCATCACTAGGCGGGAGAGACTGGTAAACTGAAGGGCCATGTTCGTTATGGACCTGTACGTGTATAAACAAACTACAACTACCGAATCAAATTTCTCAGAAATTTACTACGAGAACCGAAAACTATGAGAACTGGGGCATATGAGAACCAAGGTTCCACTGTATTGTATATACACTGAATAAACATATGTATGTGTAATTACCTAGTGTAGTTACAGGATGAGAGCTACGCTCATGGTATCCCATCTTTCCAGCACTCTGTCATATAACCCTTTGAAACTACTGACGGTCTTGGCCTCCACCACCAACTCACCTAATTTGTTCCAACTGTCTACCACTCTGGTTGGGAAAGTGAGCAAAACAAAAATCAAGTAAAAGTAACAAAAATCAAGTTATTCCAAGCATTTTGTAAACTAAAGTAAAAAAGCAAACACAAACAATCTTATTTGAACATTACATCCCTCTACTACAAACCAATGTGATGTCTTACTACGGACAAGTGTTAAAATGTAGGGAAAAAAAGAGTCTTTAGACAGATTCTTAGCAAGACAAGCAAGCAGTGAGCCACAAGAAGGTCCTAGTGGTATGCAGGCAAAACGTGCCAGAGAATGCACTCCAGTGGAGTCCTCACTGCCTGATGTTATAATGGAAGGGGACTTCCCTTCCAAACAGTAACACCTCTCCTCCTCCACCATCCTCACCGTCTTCCATACGCCAACAGGAGTCATCAATAAAGGTAAGTAATAACTTGTACAAACATTTGTGCTGAAGATTTGGGTGAATTAGGTATAAAATTTACTTTGAAGTTAATTTTTGGGGAGTCTGAAAACGTTTGTATATATATATATATAAATAAATAAATAAATAAATAAATAAATAAATAAATAAATAAATAAAAAATACCATCCAAATGTGGGTGGGAGGGAACAGTTGGGGGCTCCGGTGTGAGGAATGGAGGTAGCGGGGGAGGATCCGGTGGTGGGATGGGGATAGCGGGGAGGATCCGGTGTGGTGGGATGGGGATAGCGGGGAGGATCCGGTGGTGGGATGGGGATAGCGGGGAGGATCCGGTGGTGGGATGGGGATAGCGGGGAGGATCCGGTGGTGGGATGGGGATAGCGGGGAGGATCCGATGGTGGGATGGGGATAGCGGGGAGGATCCGGTGGTGGGATGGGGATAGCGGGGAGGATCCGGTGGTGGGATGGGGATAGCGGGGAGGATCCGGTGGTGGGATGGGGATAGCGGGGAGGATCCGGTGGTGGGATGGGGATAGCGGGGAGGATCCGGTGGTGGGATGGGGATAGCGGGGAGGATCCGGTGGTGGGATGGGGATAGCGGGGAGGATCCGGTGGTGGGATGGGGATAGCGGGGAGGATCCGGTGGTGGGATGGGGATAGCGGGGAGGATCCGGTGGTGGGATGGGGATAGCAGGGAGGATCCGGTGGTGGGATGGGGATAGCGGGGAGGATCCGGTGGTGGGATGGGGATAGCGGGGAGGATCTGGTGGTGGGATGGGGATAGCGGGGAGGGTCCAGTGGCGGGATAGGAATAGCGGGGAGGGTCCAGTGGCAGGTTGGGGATAGCGGGGAGGGTCCAGTGGCTGGATAGGGATAGCGGGGAGGGTCCAGTGGCGGGATAGGGATAGCGGGGAGGGTCCAGTGGCAGGATAGGGATAGCGGGGAGGGTCCAGTGGCAGGATGGGGATAGCGGGGAGGGTCCGATGGCTGGATAGGGATAGCGGGGAGGATCCGGTGGTGGGATGGGGATAGCGAGGAGGATCCGGTGGTGGGATGGGGATAGCGGGGAGGATCCGGTGGTGGGATGGGGATAGCGGGGAGGATCCGGTGGTGGGATGTGGATAGCGGGGAGGATCCGGTGGTGGGATGGGGATAGCGGGGAGGATCCGGTGGTGGGATGGGGATAGCGGGGAGGATCCGGTGGTGGGATGGGGATAGCGGGAAGGATCCGGTGGTGGGATGAGGATAGCGGGGAGGGTCCAGTGGCGGGATAGGGATAGCGGGGAGGGTCCAGTGGCAGGTTGGGGATAGCGGGGAGGGTCCAGTGGCTGGATAGGGATAGCGGGGAGGGTCCAGTGGCGGGATAGGGATAGCGGGGAGGGTCCAGTGGCAGGATAGGGATAGCGGGGAGGGTCCGGTGGCAGGATGGGGATAGCGGGGAGGGTCCGGTGGCGGGATAGGGATAGCGGGGAGGATCCGGTGGTGGGATGGGGATAGCGAGGAGGATCCGGTGGTGGGATGGGGATAGCGGGGAGGATCCGGTGGTGGGATGGGGATAGCGGGGAGGATCCGGTGGTGGGATGGGGATAGCGGGGAGGGTCCAGTGGCAGGATAGGGATAGCGGGGAGGGTCCAGTGGTGGGATGGGGATAGCGGGGAGGGTCCAGTGGCAGGATAGGGATAGCGGGGAGGGTCCAGTGGTGGGATGGGGATAGCGGGGAGGGTCCAGTGGCAGGATAGGGATAGCGGGGAGGGTCCAGTGGTAGGATGGGGATAGCGGGGAGGGTCCAGTGGCAGGATGGGGATAGCGGGGAGGGTCCAGTGGCAGGATGGGGATAGCGGGGAGGGTCCAGTGGCGGGATAGGGATAGCAGGGAGGGTCCAGTGGTAGGATGGGGATAGCGGGGAGGGTCCAGTGGCAGGATGGGGATAGCGGGGAGGGTCCAGTGGTGGGATAGGGATAGCGGGGAGGGTCCAGTGGCGGGATAGGGATAGCGGGGAGGGTCCAGTGGCGGGATAGGGATAGCAGGGAGGGTCCAGTGGCAGGATAGGGATAGCGGGGAAGGTCCAGTGGCAGGATGGGGATAGCGGGGAGGGTCCAGTGGTGGAATAGGGATAGCGGGGAGGGTCCAGTGGCAGGATGGGGATAGCGGGGAGGGTCCAGTGGCAGGATAGGGATAGCGGGGAGGGTCCAGTGGCGGGATAGGGATAGCGGGGAGGGTCCAGTGGCAGGATAGGGATAGCGGGGAAGGTCCAGTGGCAGGATGGGGATAGCGGGGAGGGTCCAGTGGTGGAATAGGGATAGCGGGGAGGGTCCAGTGGCAGGATGGGGATAGCGGGGAGGGTCCAGTGGCAGGATGGGGATAGCGGGGAGGGTCCAGTGGTGGGATAGGGATAGCTGGGAGGGTCCAGTGGTGGGATAGGGATAGCGGGGAGGGTCCAGTGGCAGGATAGGGATAGCGGGGAGGGTCCAGTGGCACGATGGAGATAGCGGGGAGGGTCCAGTGGCAGGATGGGGATAGCGGGGAGGGTCCAGTGGCAGGATGGGGATAGCGGGGAGGGTCCAATGGCAGGATGGGGATAGCGGGGAGGGTCCAGTGGTGGGATAGGGATAGCGGGGAGGGTCCAGTGGCGGGATAGGGATAGCGGGGAGGGTCCAGTGGCGGGATGGGGATAGCGGGGAGGGTCCAGTGGCAGGATGGGGATAGCGGGGAGGGTCCAGTGGTGGGATAGGGATAGCGGGGAGGGTCCAGTGGCAGGATGGGGATAGCGGGGAGGGTCCAGTGGTGGAATAGGGATAGCGGGGAGGGTCCAGTGGCAGGATGGGGATAGCGGGGAGGGTCCAGTGGCAGGATGGGGATAGCGGGGAGGGTCCAGTGGTGGGATAGGGATAGCTGGGAGGGTCCAGTGGTGGGATAGGGATAGCGGGGAGGGTCCAGTGGCAGGATAGGGATAGCGGGGAGGGTCCAGTGGCACGATGGAGATAGCGGGGAGGGTCCAGTGGCAGGATGGGGATAGCGGGGAGGGTCCAGTGGCAGGATGGGGATAGCGGGGAGGGTCCAGTGGCAGGATGGGGATAGCGGGGAGGGTCCAGTGGTGGGATAGGGATAGCGGGGAGGGTCCAGTGGCGGGATAGGGATAGCGGGGAGGGTCCAGTGGCGGGATGGGGATAGCGGGGAGGGTCCAGTGGCAGGATGGGGATAGCGGGGAGGGTCCAGTGGTGGGATAGGGATAGCGGGGAGGGTCCAGTGGCAGGATGGGGATAGCGGGGAGGGTCCAGTGGCGGGATAGGGATAGCGGGGAGGGTCCAGTGGCAGGATGGGGATAGCGGGGAGGGTCCAGTGGCGGGATGGGGATAGCGGGGAGGGTCCAGTGGCAGGATGGGGATAGCGGGGAGGGTCCAGTGGCAGGATGGGGATAGCGGGGAGGGTCCGGTGGCAGGATGGGGATAGCGGGGAGGGTCCAGTGGTGGAATAGGGATAGCGGGGAGGGTCCAGTGGCAGGATGGGGATAGCGGGGAGGGTCCAGTGGCGGGATAGGGATAGCGGGGAGGGTCCAGTGGCAGGATGGGGATAGCGGGGAGGGTCCAGTGGCGGGATGGGGATAGCGGGGAGGGTCCAGTGGCAGGATGGGGATAGCGGGGAGGGTCCAGTGGCAGGATGGGGATAGCGGGGAGGGTTCAGTGGCAGGATGGGGATAGCGGGGAGGGTCCAGTGGTGGGATAGGGATAGCGGGGAGGGTCCAGTGGCAGGATGGGGATAGCGGGGAGGGTCCAGTGGCAGGATGGGGATAGCGGGGAGGGTCCAGTGGCAGAATGGGGATAGCGGGGAGGGTCCAGTGGCAGGATGGGGATAGCGGGGAGGGTCCAGTGGCAGGATGGGGATAGCGGGGAGGGTCCAGTGGCGGGATAGGGATAGCGGGGAGGGTCCAGTGGTGGGATAGGGATAGCGGGGAGGGTCCAGTGGCAGGATGGGGATAGCGGGGAGGGTCCAGTGGCAGGATGGGGATAGCGGGGAGGGTCCAGTGGCAGGATGGGGATAGCGGGGAGGGTCCAGTGGTGGGATAGGGATAGCGGGGAGGGTCCAGTGGCATGATGGGGATAGCGGGGAGGGTCCAGTGGTGGGATAGGGATAGCGGGGAGGGTCCAGTGGCGGGATAGGGATAGCAGGGAGGGTCCAGTGGCAGGATGGGGATAGCGGGGAGGGTCCAGTGGCAGGATGGGGATAGCGGGGAGGGTCCAGTGGTGGGATAGGGATAGCGGGGAGGGTCCAGTGGCAGGATGGGGATAGCGGGGAGGGTCCAGTGGCGGGATAGGGATAGCGGGGAGGGTCCAGTGGCAGGATGGGGATAGCGGGGAGGGTCCAGTGGCAGGATGGGGATAGCGGGGAGGGTCCAGTGGTGGGATAGGGATAGCGGGGAGGGTCCAGTGGCGGGATAGGGATAGCGGGGAGGGTCCAGTGGTGGGATAGGGATAGCGGGGAGGGTCCAGTGGCAGGATGGGGATAGCGGGGAGGGTCCAGTGGTGGGATAGGGATAGCGGGGAGGGTCCAGTGGTGGGATAGGGATAGCGGGGAGGGTCCAGTGGTGGGATAGGGATTGCGGGGAGGGTCCAGTGGTGGGATAGGGATAGCGGGGAGGGTCCAGTGGGGGGATGGGGATAGCGGGGAGGGTCCAGTGGCAGGATGGGAATAGCGGGGAGGGTCCAGTGGCAGGATGGGGATAGCGGAGAGGGTTCAGTGGCGGGATGGGGGTTCATCCCACCATCCATCCAGTTCCCCTCCACCCCACCCTATCCATCCATCCAGTTTCCCCACCATCCATCCAGTCCCCTTACCATCCATCCATCCAGTCCCCTCACTATCCATCCATCCCTTTCCCTCACTATCCATCTTCCAGTCCCCCCTCCATCATCATCCATCCAGTCCCTCCCACCATCCATCGAGTCCCCCTTCATCCATCCAGTTCCCCTATCCATCCATCCAGTTCCCTCACCATCCAGTCCCCTCACTATCCATCCAGTCCCCTCACCATCCATTCAGTCCCCTCACCATCCATTCAGTCCCCTCACTATCCATCCAGTCCCCTCACCATCCATTCAGTCCCCTCACTATCTACCTATCCAGTCCCCTCACCATACATCCAGTCCCCTCACCATTCATCCATCCAGTCCCCCCTCCACCATTAATCAATCCAGTCCCCTCACCATCCATCTTGGGACCCATGGTGTGATATATAATAAGAACTTTACCAATCGGGAAAACAAAAACGCAGAAAACTATTAATTCCTTACAAAGATTTCAAGTGCGGTCATCACTGATAAACAACTGTGTGCGCCTCGCCCTGTGCCCAGCGCCACGTGCTCGCTCGACCCATGCACGTATCAACAGACATTATACTCAAGTAAAAACGGCATACACCAATTTAATTTATAACTTTATAAATTTTATGATGAATGACATCATATACCAAAAAATTTGTACTCTAGGGCAGTCATACACTAAGGTACCACTGTATTTAACATATTGCAACATACATGATAATTACAACCTGTCATCAGCCAGACAATATTTAAAGTTAAAGGGAAACACCTATACAAAACCTTAAAAAAAAACTAGCGATCTAAGGAAACTTAATAATAAATACTGAATATTAATACAGTACCTCACATTTTAATTCTTTAATTACATTCTTATAATGGTTAGACGCCCTAATTAGGTGTCCACTTGCTTCTTTAATGTCGTCAATATATTGTAGCACCCACTTGGCTTTTTCTTTGAAAGATTTCTTCTTCTTTTTTGTTGCTGTCAAACAGGTGAAGTATTAGTAGTTAATGGGTAAATGGGTAAAATACTATATAGTACTGTACATTTAAAAATATGGAATACAGAAGAAATATCTTCTTAAAAAAAAACAGCGTTGAATGTAATGAAATGCCATTTTCTGGGCGAGCCCTGGAGGCTTCCTGAAGCTATCAAACTGACATGTGCTATATTAGTTTGGTGCCATCAGTCTCTGGAGTTCTAGTGCCTACCAGAGACCAGCGCCAGAACCTTGGGCCAGATTCACGAAGGTACTTACGAATGTTTTTTCCTTCTTAGCACCTTCGTAGTGGCTACGTCGGTATTCAGGTAGGCACACTAAGGAAAACCTTCGTAAGTTTACTCCGTCAGCTAAGTGTGCTGTCGACCACTCATAGCTTTACATAAACTGGATATAACTCAATTTTTCTCTACTACACAACACAGAGGATCGATTTAATTATAAGCAAGATTTTAGTTCGAGAATTTCGCCATGAGGCTTCCTTTGTGTTAGTTATATATGCATTCTCTGTTTGAAATTTGCAGTAAATATGTCTTTTATGATATTAGAACTAGTTTTAAAATAGCAAGATATTATACCAGCAGTTATTAAGTAAATAAACACTGGTGAAACTGAAATATGAGAGGTGATGAACCCTGCCTGATGGGAGCATTTACTATCAACAAGTTCACCTAGTAATATGAATAGATGGGTATGTATAGCGAAGGTACACCCCCTATTTTTAATTTTGTTTGGTTTTATTTTGAAATTAAATCTGGATGAGACATAAAATAAAAATATGCTGCACAAATGATGTTAGGTAAGGAAAAGGTTAAAAACTTCAAAAACTTTTCTCATTGAATACTTAAACCTATAATTATGACTATATAGGCTATTAACTTTTATAGTGCTAAGGGGTCCTGAGGACATTTACACCCCTGTGCACAAGAAAAACAAATCTAAAAAATTATTTCATCTTCTGAAAATGTTAATTTGTGTTCCCTGAGCACACAAATTACATTTGGGGGGGGGGGGAATTGTAGGTGACATATTTTGGGCGCAATAGACTGAGGAAGTCTGACAAAAAGTGGGCGCTGACAGAGCGGTCGGCAGAGCCGGTCAGCGTCACCCGAGCTGTCAGGTGACAGTTGCCACAAAGATATTATTACCTAATTATTTCAATGTCTCTGATTGATTTTTTCTTAGTATTTTTGCAGTAATATTATTGAATAGTGTGTAGTGTGATATATTTATATAATAAAAGAGGTGAATCATCGCTATACTCAAAAGTATGGTGTGCTTATTAGTGATTCAATTATTATGTTCATGAAACAATAAACAAATAGTTTTGCTGTTATTACACTCTATACACAGCTCACATATAAGTATTTGTATGTTTTGGTCACCATAACGAACCACTAAGTTGGTATTATGAGTCAAAAAGCAACGAGGAGTGACCACCACACACCAGCCAGCCACTCGTTGCCACTCACTCCCTCAACAACGCCTCACTCGCCCACTTTCTCCTCCCACCATTCTGTTTTATACTTTATTCACAATATACAGACGTTATATATAAGTATCTACATGTTTTGTTCAACACAACTATACAACTAAGCTGATATAGTTAGTTCAGGCACTACGAGTCGTCACTATACACACAGTCAGCTGCAGGCGGCTCCCTCACTCCTTCAAGGTCACATGCACTAATCTTTCTCCCCCAACAATACTGTTTGCAGTGTTATTACACAGTGTTATTACACAATTCCATATATTACACACTAATGAATATTAGCATAGTTGGCATATTGGAAAAAACTATATATAAAACCATTCACAGACACTGAAATAATTATGTAGAAATGTATTTGAGACAAACACTGTTACACTCAGCTGTGACCTTGGATTCTTGTTCTGTGTATATAAACTCTCAACACACAATCTTTGTGGTTCATTATGGTGCGCAAACCTGTAGATAGGTATATACAATGTGTGTACATAGTGTAATAACAGCAAAAACACTGATTGATCTTAGAATATACATGTCACACATATGAGCCCCATAATTTTGAGTATAGCAATGTTCCACACATATTTGGCTATGTAAATTCCACAAATTACACACTTTTGAATAATATTACAGCAAAAATCCGGAGAAGAAATGAACGAGACATTGAAATAATTGTGAAAAATTTCCCCTGATCAAAGACTGCATTTTAACAATATAAAGAGAGAAAATAATTTGGGGGAAATAATTTATTTTCTGCACACCACAGGTGTGTCATATTTTAATGCAATGCAGTAGTTAAACATTTTACTAATAGCGTAGACTAGACTAGTCTACAATGACTGGTAAAACACATGCTCAACAATACTCACCACTCAATGGAGCCTTGAAAACACTGTTTATAAATTTTCTGATCTCTTCTTCACTCATCTCTTCACTATCATTACTGATAATGAAACAATTATTGATTAATAATAAATACAAACATAAGAACTTATAAACTTAATAGTTATGAGAATCTTACACTATGTTAAGGAGTGCATGACACATTTTTGAGAGATAATAAATTCAACTTGAAAGCTCACTTATTTACAATATCACACAGTGGTTTATCTGAAATATTCTAATATACAGTATCTACTCAATTTAGTAACCTCATAATTTACTGTTCTGCCAGTTCTACCATCAGAATTTGAGATCAGTAACTGGAGCCTTATCTACCAAGTCACTGCTGCTAAATCCAGAATATGGCATTGAGTTTACAGAATCCAGTGTTTGCTAAACTGGATGTCACTATTGGGTTTGTGACAACTTTGCCTTTGCTAGGCTAACGATTATGCTTTCCCTTCACAGATTTCACTGCCTTATTGTAAGGAAAGAGCCTTTTTGGAAGAATGTGTTAGTGTTGATAACTAACAGTAAATAGTTGAAACTGTATTGATTTACAAGGGAGATACATTTGAAATTCCTGGCAGCACAGTGGCTAGTTCTGCACATGCACAGTCTCAGTGTGAGAATGTTCTCCTCTAATATAATGTCTAAAAACCAGCGTAGAATGTAATGAAATGCCAGTTTCCAAGTGAGGCCTGGAGGCTTCCTGAAGCTATCATCACCGATTAAGTGCCATATTACAAAGCATCGTCAGTTGTAAAGTTCCTTTGTGCCTTCTGGGAACCATGAGCCAGAATCTGGCCCCCTCAGAGGATCAGGGAGCAATGGCCTATGATCATTTTACATTTAAAGGATATCATCTCTGCCTTCACCAGGAAGGGCACCCAGAAAGATAGGTGAATCAAAACAACCACTGCCAGTTTAAAAACACAACCAAAGCCCCCAAAATGCCAAAAGAACTCCCCCCAATAACAAAAACAACAAAGCTTAGTGAAACTAACCCACTAGTTTCCTTCCTCCTGCCCCCTTGCTGTGGGAAAGGAGGAGCTGGTGCGTATAGGGTGCTGTCATGTTCACAGAAAATGGTACCATCCGTTTTCTATGTGCGGCGGCTGGGACGCCAGAGAGAGAGAGTGGAGGTAAACAAGAGCGTACAGGACGCCAGCCAAGCTTGGTAGCTACTAGTCATGTAATCATATTAAGTATTAAAGTCAGTAACCAAGTCATAACTTTACATCAACCCTACAACCAAGACTTCCTCAGTAACACACAAACACCACATTGGCGACGAGGATGAACTGTGAACGCAGGTATTTGTTCAGTTTCAAACACAAGGGAGAAGCATGCTGCCTGGAGGAGGAAGAGAAGCTGTGAGCGCCATACCCGATGCTGTATGCTAACCGATGCTGTGTGCTAACCAATGCTGTGTGCTAAACGATGCTGTGTGCTAACCAATGCTGTGTGCTACCCAAGCTGTGCTGAAGAAACTGTGTACTGAGGAATCTGCCGACGTTGTGTACGAAACGACGCATTGATGTGTACAAAACCTGATGTTTTGGTTACGAAACGACGCTTCGTGCTACAAAATTCATCACACTGAACTGACTGCTGTACCGACTGCTGTACCAACTGCTGCACCAACTGCTGTACCAACTGCTGCTGTACCAACTGCTGCTGTGCCAACTGCTGTGCTGCTGTGAGTAGGAACAACACATGTACACAAGGGCTAGGTAAGAAGTCAGTTGCTGCTATATTGTGCACTGTTGTGAACTTTTGCATTAAAATGCTTGTGTGCTTTGCAAAATTAAAGTAATTACAGTGAATTCTTGACTAACATATACAGTGCAGTAAGTGTTTAATATTCTGAGGAACATTTAAGTGATAAGTTACATTTATTCAGTAAAAAATGGCAAATATACCTCAGTTTCCTGCATTTGATCCTGACTGTGACCAGACAAACCTGTCACAGAGGTGGGTCAAATGGCTTAAAAGGTTTGAAAATTTGTTGATTGTTTCTGACATCAAAAGTGCTGAAAGAAAGCGTGCCTTTCTACTTCATTATGCAGGTGATAGAGTTTGTGACATCTTTGACACACTGAAAGACACTGGTGGTGCCAAATATTATGACACTGCCAAAGCCAAACTAACAGAGCATTTCAAACCAAGGCAAAATACTGCAATGGAAATTATGCATTTCAGGAGAGCAAAACAACTCTCTAATGAAACTGTGGATCAATACCACACACGTCTGCAGGGTTTAGCAGCCCATTGTGAGTTTGCTGATGTTGACAAAGAAATCAAACAGCAAATAATTGAAACATGCACATCTACACGTCTCCGTCGAAGAGCTCTAGAACTTGTTGATGATGAAAGTTCTCTTACCAAGATACTGGATATTGCTCGTCGAATGGAAGATGCTGCACGTGATGCTCGTGTCATGGAGTGCAGTGCCAATAACGGTTCTGCCACTGTTACTAACAGTGATGAGGTACGTAAGGTTCAGGGAGGACACCGTGATCAAAGAAGATATCATGGCAAACCTAACAGTAAATTTAGCCGAGAACCACGTCACAACTGGGGTCAAGGAACAAGGCTCAAGCAGTCACAACGACCCACATCAGAGGGTGTCAACAATAAATGTTACAATTGTGGAGGAGACTACCCGCACCAAGGTAATGTTTGTCCTGCTCAAGGTAAGAAGTGCTATGAGTGTGGAAAACTAGGTCATTTTGGTGCTATGTGTCGTTCCGCACTAAAGAAACCACAGTCAATGAATAAAAGCACTGTACGAGGATCAGGTCATAGGGGTCGAGGTGGTAAACACAATATTGCACCTCATATCCAGAATGTTAATAATGTACAAGACAACATTTCATTACAACCAGTCTCAGATGACAGTGAATGTGATTATACTCATGGAGTACAAGCAATCACAGAATGGAATGATCTTCCAAACAACCCAGAGACATGTGTATACATTGCTGGTATTTGTCTCAAGGTTCTCATTGACACTGGATCAAACATTGACACCATTGCTGAGTGCCACTATGAGAAATTTAAAAAACAGTTCCCAAAGCTTGAGAACTATAATGGCAAAGCCACTGCCTATGCTTCAAAGGTAGCCTTGCCAGTGATTGGAACTTTCACTGCAGAGATTAAGTCAAAGAATGCAATGCTCATTACTACATTCCATGTTGTTAGGAATGCAAAGGAGTCTTTACTCAGTTACAAGACTTCAACCAAATTGGGGCTACTTCAGCTTTCTAATGCTGTAGCAGTGGAATCTGCAAACAATGTTGATGCTATTGTTGCTGAATTTTCTGATCGATTTAAATCCATAGGTTGTTATACTGATAGCAAAGTACATCTGCATATCAACCCAGATGTAATTCCAGTTGCCCAACCACATCGCCGACAACCATTCCATACTCGCAAGAAAGTCGATGCCGAACTGGATAGGCTGATAGAACTAGATATCATTGAACCAGTAACAGGCCCAACACCATGGGTAAGCCCAATTGTCACTCCACCAAAGCCGAAGAATCCAGATGAGATACGCATTTGTGTGGACATGCGTGTTCCCAACAAGGCAATAATGCGTGAACGCCATCCTACACCGACTGTAGATGATATGATCTACCGCTTGAATGGTGCAACTGTATTCAGCAAGTTAGATTTAAACAAGGGCTCTCATCAGCTTGAACTTGATGAGGAGAGTCGATTCATCACAACGTTTACGACACATCGAGGTCTGTATAGGTACAAGCGCCTGAGTTTTGGTATTAACAGTGCTGCCGAGGTATTCCAGCACATCATCAGCCAGGTATTGCAAGACATACCTAATGCTGACAACATGTCTGATGACATCATTGTTTATGGCCGTACCCAAGCTGAACACGACAAAGCTCTTCGTGCAACATTGCAACGCTTACGAGAAAAGAATTTGACGTTAAGCCGAGCAAAGTGTGAGTTCAATCAACATAAAATTGAATTCTTTGGACATGTACTTAGTGACAAAGGTCTGTCTCCAGATCCTAAGAAAGTTGCAGATATCAAGAATGCTGCACCTCCTTCAACGTCCACTGAAGTACATAGTTTTCTGGGAATGGCAAACTACTGTTCTCAATCCATTCCAGATTTTGCTACCATTACAAAGCCTCTACGTGAGCTCCTGAAGAAAAATGCATCATGGTACTGGAGCGATATCGAGCAAAATGCATTTGATGCTGTGAAAGATGCACTAGTAGAGAATGCGACTGCTGCATACTTTGATCCATCAATGGACACTGAATTAACGGTGGATGCTAGTCCTGTTGGATTAGGTGCTGTTTTAGCCCAACACAAACCTGGTCAACCAGATTCCAGAGTAGTAATTGCCTACGCCAGCCGTTCTCTCACAGATGTTGAGCAACGATACAGTCAGACAGAGAAGGAAGCTCTTGCTCTTGTATGGGGCTGTGAACACTTTAATGTGTATCTGCTTGGTGCGCCCTTCACCACGATGGTCACTGACCACAAACCGTTGGAGACCATCTTCAATAATCCAAAGTCCAAACCACCAGCTCGCATTGAGAGATGGGCTCTTCGTCTGCAACCATACAACTTTACGGTGAAATACAAGCCGGGTGCAGGCAATCCCGCTGATTACATCAGTCGACATCCTGCCAACAGTTTCACCATCACCAAGCATCAGCAAGTTGCCGAGGAATATGTACACTCTGTAACCTGTGATGCAGCCCCTAAGGCTCTTACTCTTGATGAAATCTGTACTGCAACCCTAGAGGACCCAACTCTGCAAGCAACAGTGGATGCATTGACTAAGAAAAAGTTTCCATGCATCCCACCCTCAGGAGTTGACCAAGATGCATTCAAAGCACTTGAACGCATCCAGACAGAATTAAGTGTTACGCAACAACGCAACACTGTGCTGCGAGGTACTCGTATCGTTATTCCAGCTGTTCTCCAGCAACGTGCTCTGAAGCTTGCACATCAAGGACACCAAGGTCTTGTTAGGACGAAACAGCTGCTACGAGAAAAGGTGTGGTTTCCTGGCATTGATCGTCAAGCAAAGGATATGCATGATGCCTGTGTCCCTTGCCAAGCTGCAGTGGATACTTCAAGACCAACACCTCTACAACCTTCACCACTACCTGCTGCACCATGGACAGAAGTATCGATGGACTTCTGCGGACCACTACCAACTGGAGAGTACTTGATGGTAGTCATTGATGATCACTCACGTTATCCAGAAGTAGAAATCATCAATTCCACATCTGCAAAGGCCGTCATCCCGAAACTCGACAAGATCTTTTCAAACTTTGGCATTCCTGAAGTTGTCAAGACAGACAATGGACCGCCATTCAATGGACAAGACTTCGTCAACTTTTCTGAGCATATTGGATTCAAACACCGCCGTGTGATGCCACTACATCCTCAAGCAAATGGAGAAGTTGAGAGATTCATGCAACCTCTCATGAAAGCGGTACGCTGTGCTCATGCCGAAGGACGATCCTGGAAACAAGCTATGTATGCTTTTCTCAGGAACTACCGTGCAACACCACATGGAACACTGGGCAAGTCGCCTGGCGAACTTTTATTTGGACGTCCTATGAGAATCGCACTACCCGTCATGCCATCCGAGGTAACGGATAAACGTCTCGCTCAGAAGGATGCACTAGCCAAGGGCAAAATGAAAATTGCTCATGATCAACGTGCAAAGGAACAGTTCATAAAGGTTGGAGACACTGTTCTCGTTAAAAAGAAAAAAGAGGGAAAGTTAGATATGCCGTATGATACAAAACCATATAAAGTGATTAGTGTAAAAGGAACTATGGTAACAGCTAGTAATAGAGATCATAGTATAACACGTAATATGGCTTATTTCAAAGTGATTCCAACTAGTGTAGAAAATGATGAAGTGCAAAGTCGTGCAAAAGAAAAAGAAAAAAATAGTTATAACCCGACAAACAATTCATCAAGGGATGTTATTGCATTTAAGGACTCTCGTCCTAAACGTCATGTTAAACGCCCTACACGATTTGATGATTAATTGTGTTCCTATGTAATACAAAATATTTACTTGTCATGCTGAACTAAATTTAATATTGTTTGAATAATGCAGATATCTCATTCAATATTTTGTAACTTTGTATTACAGTTTCTTTCATGTTTGTTTAACATTGCATATGTATTTTTAACATTGAAATCCTTTGTGGAAAAGATTAAGTTGTTTAAATTCTTTGTGTGCTTAATTAATGTTAAATGTATGCAGTATCTCTTGATATGGTAATAACTTACTTTGTGTCAATAACTTTGCTTTGTGCTACAAGCATGGTAGACATCCTGTATTCATTCTTTTTAAAGAAAAGGAGGGATGTCATGTTCACAGAAAATGGTACCATCCGTTTTCTATGTGCGGCGGCTGGGACGCCAGAGAGAGAGAGTGGAGGTAAACAAGAGCGTACAGGACGCCAGCCAAGCTTGGTAGCTACTAGTCATGTAATCATATTAAGTATTAAAGTCAGTAACCAAGTCATAACTTTACATCAAGCCTACAACCAAGACTTCCTCAGTAACACACAAACACCACAGGTGCCAGGGAGTCTCTGGGGCTCACCCAAAAACTGGAGTTTCGTTACGTTCAATGCTGGTTTTCTGTGGGGAGTTCCATCAGGTCCCTGAAGCTAACTACCCACAGAGAAGGACAAGATGGTAAACTTATCAGGGAGGTGGGAGCACCACAGGCATCAAGGCGAAGTCGAGATCGAAGGCCGCAACAGACCCCAAAGCAACACAAGGCCGTAGAGGACCTGGAATGTTTACAAGATACTGGGCAGCCAAAACCCTGGTAGACCTCCAAAACTCATGCCCTAACATCTGCCCAAGACATATTACCAAAAATGGCCGACAAAGCAGCATACTTGTAAACTTCATGAGCACGTGGGTAGACTGCAGGCTGTCTAGCTTTAACCATTAGACTGCGCCGGCCGAGAAAACTCTTTTTGCAGAAACTGCGCAGGCCAAGAAAACACCAATTTAAGATTTTGGACCATTCAAAACACACATGCAGTTGGCTGGGTACAAAATGGACTCTTGGGACCTCCAGTGAGAAGCAGCCATCTTGGAAAAAAAATCCTGGAATGCCCTAAAGCTGCCGGCTGACTCAGTTCCAAGTGAGCAACCATGAGTGGCACACACGCCTCTGACTCCCAAACACCTGTCCAACGTGGTGTTGAAAGATCGCTTTGTTGGTGAAATTCAGACTTTATTGTTTGAAGAACATATGGGTCATGATATTGATGTAGCTAGGAACAATAAGGACATAACACAAAGGTCGGATACAGGTGATACAGCACCGATGAGGACAACAAGTAGCATATATGAACTTAGTGTTAGCATCTTCCATAGTGGTGTTTACTGCTAGTGGTGGTGGTGGCAATACATGGAGCACAGGTGAATTTACGAGCAAGGACTGTGATAATTTTGTAGCAAACGACAATTTGATGATTCTGATGTTGGTGTTGCACCCACTTTCCCATATACAGGTGAAGATATGAGTGATACTAGGCCAAAAATTTGTCATTGAGCTTTTCCTAGATCTTTCCAAGAATACAAATACAAATACAAATACCTGGATTTTTTCAATCCTACCTTACAAAGCAATCTTTTCAAGAATAGCTGAATCTCTTTATGAACCTGAATCTTTTTAATCCCACCTTACAAAGGAATCTTTTTTAAGACTTCCTTACAAATTTATCTTTACCTATAATCCTTTCATGACTACATTACACTTCACAAGCTTGGCTACATACCACCTACAGGTACTAAAGCCAAGGGTGTACGTGAGTGCGTTATTTGAAAGCACACAGAACAAACACAGAACAAAGAAATAGGAAGGGAAAATCTATTTGTACTTGGTGCATCGAGAGCAAAGTCGCGCTGTGTACCATTGACTGTTTCCTTGATTATCACTCTTCCAAAGTACTGAGTGTGTAATACAGTATGAGACTGTATAAACAGTGTGTGAAACTGTACTTATTGTAATTTTAGTGAATTTTGAACAAGTAATACTGCAACAATAAACATTTATTGTGGATACATTACTTACACATGTATCACAGTTCCATGGAACATTATGAACATTTTACTGAAAACATATTTCAAAGGACACAAATGTGCATCACATATGATAAAAAAACCAGCGTTGAATGTAATGAAACGCCATTTTCTGGGTGAGCCCCGGAGGCTCCCTGGAACTTATCGAGCTAATGTATGTTATATTAGACTGGGACATTTGCTAAGGAGTTCAGACCTACCAGGGACCAGCACCAGAACCTGGCCCCTTCAGAGAGGTTTCAGGGAGCAATGGCCCTGGAAAACCCCCTTGTGGTTGGGGTTTTCCATATCTGCTGTCGACCGGGGTCAGGCACCCAGTAAGGTAGCCATAACAAAACAAACCCCACATGGTAAAAAACTAAAACAAAAAACCGAACAGAGACGTGATAAAGTTATTTATGATTTACGTTAGGTCGTCAGACATCATTATTCCCAAATCCCTGACATGCTGTTTTCCTACTATGGGCAGATTCGATTGTGTTTTGTACCCTGTATTATGTTTAAGGTCCTCATTTTATCATAATTGAGTATCTGGAATTTATCACTGTTAAACATCATGTTATTTTCTGATGCCCAGTCAAAAACTTTATTAATATCAGCTTGAAGTTTTTCAATGTCTTCAGCCGAGGTAATGTTCATACTGACAAAATCAGTATGAAAATTACCTCGGCTGAAGACATTGAAAAACTTCAAGCTGATATTAATAAATTTTTTGACTGGGCATCAGAAAATAACATAATGTTTAACAGTGTTACGACCCTGGGTTCTCCAGTGGAAACCAGAGGTCAAAATTGAGCTATTAAACTTTCTGGTAGTACAGTTGAGTGCATCACGAGCGACAATTGTTTGTATCTTCCCTACCAGACATAAGACTATTCTTGTTTCTCAAAGAGCATTTAAAGACTGAGCTGGGGGGTTGATTATTAAATAATAACATAGGCACCAACTTTGCTTACTAATACTTTCTAATCATTTGTAAAGTAACAATACGTTGCATAGGAGAAGATCTTTAATGTGCTTAGCTGCACGATCAATTAGGCTCCTTCCGGCACCACGACATGAGGGAGGCCTAGCTGGTCGCTAGGAGCCTTCTTCTCTGGCTGGCATTCGTGGGCACGAGACCTACTCTGTGGCTGCACCCCTACTCTTCTCCCTTCTCCTCTTACTTATTTCCCTTACCTGAAGTTCCTGTACCCTTAAGTTAAGTACGGGGCATTATTAAGTGTACCTACTCTGGTAGTAACGATTGGTGAGACCTGGGGGTAGTATTTGCCAGTGTTTTGGGTACCCCTAAGTGTTGTGTTTTGTATTAGGGTCCCACGTGGTTTCCCTACCCTAAGCTGCATCCAGCTTCAGTGCTTATCCAGTAGTACTTTACCCAAGCTTGTTCTCAGTGTAAACCTTGTATCCTGTCTATGTGGACCAAGGCTTTTAACGTAAGATAGGGTGGTAAAGTTATTATTATTATTGTTATAGGTGTGAGTGTATATGGGAGGTTGTTAAGGGGTTAATAAATAAGTACATGAATTACAGAGTATCCCTTCTTCCTGTGTGGGAGTGCATTGATCAACCCTTAGACTAACATATATGGTCTAGTAGCAAGTTATTATTTCTGTGGATAGTTTATTTTGGGGGCCGGGCCTTTTAGCTCTCCCATATTTGATACTCTGTCTTCTAACTACCCTTACCCCTTAATAGTACCAGTCCCCACAGAAGCCCACCACAACATATTATTTTATAACAAGTGGTTGGCCAGTCCGGGAGGAACATTATAAGTGTAAAAAATTAGATTCTTGAGTGCCAAAACTAAAATTTTTTGTTTTCCGCAGAACGGTTGTGTGCTAGCCTAGCGTCCAGCTCTTCTAGCAAAGGACATTCTTGCACTGACTGGACACCCAGCTGGATCCCTTCACGATTAAGGTTAGTGTGGCCTTGTGTTAGGGGCCGTGCAAATTTTTGTTTTTTTTTCCAATTTTTATTTTTTAATTTTTTCTTTGGCTGGGAGCTAAAATTATTAGTGATGTCATCTGAAATGCAGAGACTGGCAAGGGAGCCTTCAGCAGTAGAGATAAAGAAACTTACCAAGTCTAATTTAGTATTGTTAGGCAAGGAATTTGGCCTAGAATTAAATGACGTGGATAAAAAGTGGACTTTGGTGAATGAAATATTACAGCATTGTATTGATGAAGAACTATTGGCAAGTGATACACCTTTATGCCAGCCTAGCTGTTGAAAAACAGAGGTGCAACTGGTACTCTGAGAGAGAACTCTATCAACATCAGAGGCCCGAGACTGGTCAACACGCTTCCACTACACATAAGGGACATAACTGCCCGACCCCTCACAGTGTTCAAGAGAGAACTATCAACATCAGAGGTCCGAGACTGTTCAACACGCTTCCACTACACATAAGGGGCATAACTGGCCGACCCCTCACAGTGTTCAAGAGAGAACTGGATAAGCACCTCCAAAGGATACCTGATCAACCAGGCTGTGACTCATACGTCAGGCTGCGAGCAGCCGCGTCCAACAGCCTGGTTGATCAGTCCGGCAACCAGGAGGCCTGGTCGACGACCGGGCCGCGGGGACGCTAAGCCCCGGAAGCACCTCAAGGTAACCTCAAGGTAAGGTAGCCAAGCAGAAAGTGCAACTCTTAGGGATAGAGAATTAGCTCTAGAGTTAGCAAAAATAAAATTAGAGGAGCAAAGACTTAAAACCGAGGAGGCTAGAATTAGAGCGAATGCCACTGGACCTCCACCTGCCGGGGATTCAAACCCCAGGCATTATGAGAAAAAGCATAATTTGCCTGAATTTTCCGAGTCGGACCCTGAAAGGTTTTTCAACCATTTTCAGAGATTGGCCATGTCCATGAACTGGCCAAAGGAAGAGTGGGTGAAAATCCTACAGGGAAGACTTAGGGGTAAAGCACAAGATATTTTTATAAACATGCCTGACGACGAGTGTTTTGAATATGATAAAGTCAGGGAATGTATTTTGCGGGCATATGAAATTACTCCTGAAGCTCACCGCCAAGTTTATCGCAACCTTAGGCCTACTCACAACCAACCGCTCACTGAATTTGTTAACGATCAAATTAGATTGTTTGATAGATGGATTCGCTCGGCGAAAGCCGAAACATACGAGGCTCTCAGGAACTTAGTTTTAATGGAGCATTTTATAAATATTATGCCAGAGAATGTTTCACATTACATTAGAGGAAGGGTAGAGGTAAATTCTAAAATAGGGGATTTGGCCAAGTTGGCAGAAAACTACCAATTGGCGGGCAAAAGGCCCAATAAAAATAATTATACCCCACAGAGTAGCAAAACTTATACCCACAGCCAGTCCAGACCAGCTCATTCTAACCCTTTAACTAATGCACCTTCTGTTTCAGACACAACTAACCTTGTTAAAGTGTCTAGCTCCACGGCACCTAAGGGTGAACCGAAGGGTAATTCTGTTAGTAATGTCTCTTCTCCCCGACGTTTTTGTGGTCACTGTAATCGTCCAAATCACACTATTAGCCGTTGTTGGCAACTGTACCCGGAAAAAAGACCCAATGCTCTAGTTGTGACACAGGGCTTGAGGCCTTCGGAAGGGTTAGGGAGTAAGACCTCCAACCCACAGTGGTTGGACTTGCTTACCCCATTCTTATCGAAAGGGAGACTACTTTTGTCTGAGGGTTCTTCCTGGAAGGACGTGGTGATCTTCCGAGACACCGGTGCCATCCAGACTAGAAAGCCTCACTAGAAAGAAGACGAGAGAGATATCAAATAATATACACCTGGAAGATACTGGAGGGCCAAGTACCAAATCTACACAGTAAAATAATAACGTACTGGAGTGAACGACATGGAAGAAAATGTAGAATAGAACCAATGAAGAGCAGAGGTGCCATAGGCACAATCAGAGAACACTGTATAAACATCAGAGGTCCGCGGTTGTTCAACGTCCTCCCAGCAAGCATAAGAAATATTGCCGGAACAACAGTGGACATTTTCAAGAGGAAACTAGATTTATTCCTCCAAGGAGTGCCGGACCAACCGGGCTGTGGTGGGTATGTGGGCCTGCGGGCCGCTCCAAGCAACAGCCTGGTGGACCAAACTCTCACAAGTCGAGCCTGGCCTCGGGCCGGGCTTGGGGAGTAGAAGAACTCCCAGAACCCCATCAACCAGGTATCAACCAGGTATCAACCAGACTTTAATTTTAGAGAGTGCGTTGCAAGGTGCCAACACTCTCGACACTGGAGAGGTGGTACTGGTCGAGGGTGTCACTAGTGATACTCGAGCAGTACCCCTCCATAAGGTTACCCTGGAATCTGATTTCCACAAGGGTGTTTGTACAGTCGGAGTCACTTCATACCTACCTTTCCCTAATGTTGATGTAATAGTTGGTAATGATTTAGCAGGGGATAAGGTAGGGGACTCCAGACTGCCTATTATGTTGCCTACCCCTAAGGTTTGCCTGGATCCACCCGCCACAGAGGATAATGTTGTGTACCCTGCGTGCGCAGTGACCAGGTCTATGGGACTTAAATGTAAGGGCAGCCCTGTGCTTGCCAAGGTGGTAAATCCCGAGGACAGAAGGAACTTTCCGAGTGGTGAAAACCAAGTGAACCTCGCGGACACATTCATGGCCCGACTCGATGACGTGGCCGAGGACATTGTGGAGAGCCTGCCACCACCATCTACCGAGAGTAGTGGGGAGGTGGAGGAGAACACTGTTGAGCCTCGGCCAATAGCATCTGACCAAGGCCTAGATGCCTCCTTGAGTGAGTTACAGAAAGCTGACCCCACTCTTGCAGATTGTCATGAGACAGCTGTCTCTATGGAGGAAATTGTAGACGCAGCAACTGGGTACTACTACAATGATCGGATTTTGATGAGAAAATGGAGACCACAGAGTGCTCCCTTGTCAAATGAGTGGGAGGTAGTCCACCAGGTTATGTTGCCGACCTGCTATAGAGAAGGAGTTTTGGCAGCTGCTCATGATGATCCTATGGGGGGACATCAAGGTATAAATATTACGTATCACAAAATTTTAAAGTATTTTTTCTGGCCCAAGCTGAGAAGCGATGTGGCAAAATTTTGTAATGCGTGTATTGTTTATCAACTGGTTGGGAAACCAAACCAGACTCCACCTAAAGCTCCTCTAAGGCCTATTGTCGTGCCAGAGGAACCATATTCTCATGTGGTAATGGACTGTGTTGGACCATTACCTAGAACTAAGTCTGGTAATATTTACCTAATCACGATGATGTGTATCACTACTCGTTACTCAGAAGCTTTTGCTTTAAGGAACATCCGAGCAAAAACTGTTGTTGCTCGTATGTTGCAATTTTTTTCCACTTTTGGACTGCCTCAGGTCGTGCAAACTGACAATGGTACTAATTTTAAGTCTGATATTTTTGAGCAATTTTGTAAGGAACATGGAATAACTCATAAGGTTTCCAGCCCATACCATCCACAGAGTCAGGGGGTAATTGAACATTTCCATCTAACTCTGAAGCAGATGTTGAACACCTGACCACCGCACAACACAACACATGGCAGTGAATGCCACACAAGGCAAACACCGCCTAGGAAACTGAGGCCAGAGACTATCCCAGTTGACATTAGCTTACGAACTGATGCTAGGTAGCTGGCGCGGTGAGGTCCAGGGCTTCCCCTTCCCCTCTCGGGGCGGGGAGGGCTGCACGAATGATCGGCGCGGCAGTTTTTCAGGGAGCCATTGCCCCCTGAAACCTCTCTGAAAGGGGCCAGGTTCTGGCGCTGGTAGGTCTGAACTCCTTAGCTAATGTCCCAGTCTAATATAACATACATTAGCCCGATAAGCTCCAGGGAGCCGTAGGGGCTCCC
Source organism: Procambarus clarkii (assembly GCF_040958095.1). Classification (NCBI taxonomy): domain Eukaryota; kingdom Metazoa; phylum Arthropoda; class Malacostraca; order Decapoda; family Cambaridae; genus Procambarus; species Procambarus clarkii. The sequence continues at coordinate 9,193,670 of NC_091167.1, forward strand.
CACAGAAAACCAGCGATGAATGTAATGAAACGCCATTTTCTGGGTTTTCTTCCAGCCCTGGGGGCTCCCTGGAGCTATCAGGCTAATGTTAGTTACATTAGTCTAGGGGCATTGGCTATGGAGTACGACCTACCAGGGACCACAACAGAACCTGGCCCTTTAAAGAGAGGTTGTAGTGAGCAATAGGCCCAGGAACCCCCCTCCCCCCCACACACACACTCCACTGCCTCGCCACTTGTCCACGCAGCCCTCCCCTCCCCGATGTAACAGTCGAAGCTGTTTAACATAGGTGGCTTGTATTGAAGGTAGTGTGGATATGCCTTTGTACAAAACATGCAGTGGAGTGGTAGTTCCGCCTTGGAAAGTTGGGAAGTGTTCATCCCTAAGGAATTAGAGCAGAGGTGTGGAATCAAGGATCACCAGCTTTTCCTTGTATTTAAATTATCAATTTAGAAATTCATGTATTAAAGTAATTGTAATTAATAACCTCACTTGTCAGGTACTTAGATTAACATCATTTATGAATAAAGAATCAAATCTCCTCTTTTGTTCAAGGGCAGATGACTCGGGTCGAACTGGCAACACCAGCCTTAGGTCAGGTCCACAGCAAGAGGCTGGTCTCTCCCCACCTTCACCCTCCCTCTACTCCAAGACTCCATACCTGGTTGATACCTGGTTGATGGGGTTCTGGGAGTTCTTCTACTCCCCAAGCCCGGCCCGAGGCCAGGCTCGATTTGTGAGAGTTTGGTCCACCAGGCTGTTGCTTGGAGGGGCCCGCAGGCCCACATACCCACCACAGCCCGGTTGGTCCGGCACTCCTTGGAGGAATAAATCTAGTTTCCTCTTGAAAATGTCCACGGTTGTTCCGGCAATATTTCTTATGCTTGCTGGGAGGACGTTGAACAACCGCGGACCTCTGATGTTTATACAGTGTTCTCTGATTGTGCCTATGGCACCTCTGCTCTTCATTGGTTCTATTCTACATTTTCTTCCATGTCGTTCACTCCAGTACGTTGTTATTTTACTGTGTAGATTTGGTACTTGGCCCTCCAGTATCTTCCAGGTGTATATTATTTGATATCTCTCTCGTCTTCTTTCTAGTGAGTACATTTGGAGGGCTTTGAGACGAAGTCTTGCGTGACAGTGAATACCAGCATTATCCTCACTTTAATAAGACTTTATTGAAATCCTCAGATTAGGCAAAAATTGTAATTAATTTTATCAATACAGATGTTAATAATAATAAAGTAACAGACAGAAGGTTAGGTGGAAAGTGTCGAAAGAAAGGGATAACTTCCATCGCCACAAAAGGACAGAGCCACGAATATTATAAACATATGAGATAGAGAGAAAGGCAGAATTAGAAGAGTAAGAGAGGCACGGGCGTAAAAGTTACCGGCAGCCCGCCCTAACGCAAATAAGAACAAGTTAGGTCTTGACTACTACCTTGACACAACCCAGTTCACCAAATTCGAGTTACTTCAATATCTTGTTTCCTACCCTGATCATCATGATAATCCCCCGAGCAGCCTCTACATTTATACCTCCAGATCACACCAAGAAAACACTAGTGAATTTCTACCAGTATAACCCCCTGAGGGCGGCGTGCCCCCTTCAGGGCGGCGTGCCCCCCGAGGGCGACGTGCCCCTGAGGGCGGCGGACGGTCCATCCATGACCTGGTGCTCGTGTCATCGTTGTGCTGGCAGGTCTCATACACGCCCACACAACAATCAATACTCTTATTTTCCTCCTTCTGTCTCTCTCTCTCTCTCCCTCATCCCTAGAGCGTACACACGCTAGAGACAGGTGTGTATGTATGTGGAGTGTACGAGGGTGTGGTGCGCATAATGGTTGTGATCTAGGCCATGGGCCAGGGACTGGAACCTGTTGGGTTATTCTGCTTCGTATTTCCCCAAGACAACCCCAGGGGACGAGGGTTGTGCGTGAGGCAGGTACACCACCCCAGGGGACCAGGGGGGTGTGGCCACCCGGGGCCCGCACAATGGCCACTAAAGCTGTGGTAACCAGTCAGGTATGGCCGGCCCGTCGCCCCAGAATGATGGTAATTACCTCGCACTTCAGGACTATATTGATGCTGACAGTTTCCCATTGTCGGGGGACGGAGGCCTGTTTAGGGACACCCTTTGTCCTCCTAGGTCTTCTTGAGATTGAAATAAGTTTATTGAGGTAAAATACACACAAAAGGATGAGGTAGCTCAAGCTCCATCTTCTTGTTAATTCAGTAATGTCGAGAAATTCAAGTTATCATTCAATATTGTATTTTATAATTTACCTGCTCAAGTATCTAGGTAATTTTCTAATTGTTTTGGAATGATGCTAAAGTCGCCTTCAGTGATCAGTACAAGATTAAGTTTTGTTAATTATTATTGAAAAGTAGTCTGGCAACTAACCAAGTCAGCCTTCCAGTGGGGAAGGCATTTGGAAGTGTGTGTGGTTTGGACAGCAACTGGAGAAAGATCTCTTTTCCTGGGGGAGGGGGGGGGGGTCAAGGTCGACTCACGACCTCTGGCCCAGGACTTTGCAAAGGGCAAGGTAAAAGTCTGTGTTAATGTATTGTTTAATAACTTCATGCCATTGCTAGAGTAGGATATTGTCAGCTAGGGAGTGTTCAATTGTTCATTTATAACTAATTTGCGTTGTAATAAATTTGATTATTCATTTATTCATGTTTAGTGAATTCCCCAATTGGCTTTCATGATTATGTGGATCTTGAGATCCTGGGCTTTGGGCAATATCACCTTGTGCTTCCTGTAAGTTTCTTTATCATTGCAATAGATTTTCCCTCATTTTAAATCAGTAGGTCACATTTAATAGTAAATTCATCCCTCCTACTCATAGTTGGGGATCCATATTTGGGGAAATATGTCTAATTGGTGGTTTCCTGTTTCATCGTCAATTAGGGGTGGTTAATCAGGGTGGAATTGAATCAGGTGGTGGAAGTGGAAATGTATGGTTACTGGTAGCTGATCAGATTCAATGTCTTGTAGTTATGATACTCAGGTGATAAAACACCAAGGTTACAGGGGGTTGAACTGGAGCGGGTATTAGGGACTCAGGAGAACTCTAGAATAGTTACTAAAGGATGGACTAATGGACAGAAGAAAGCAATTAGACCCTGGCCCCCATTACACTGAAAGGGGTAGGGGGGACCACGGACCTCCACATGCCGGCTACTCAACCTTCTAGTTCAGAAGCTAAGTATCAATCATGGGAAATACCGACAACCAGGAGAGAGGGAGGGTTGCCAGGGAGCATCCGGAATTCACCAAGAAAATGACATTCAATGCTGGTTTTCTGTGGGGAACCCCTACAGCTCCTCAGACCTACATAACCAAAGATAAGGAAAAGAGGGACTTACCCCAGGAGGTAAGTACCTTACCCGCCACAAACTCCTCAACACGAAGTCGAGACAACTAGCTACAACCTGCAACCCAAAACAACACAGGAATGCCCAGGAGCAGGAACATTAACCACATAACAAGTGGGCAGAATCCTGTTCGACCTCTAAAATCCTCGCACCAGAATATCAGCCCAAGACACAGTCGAATTGAGGGCAGCCAACGCAGCAATCATCATAACATTATGGGCACGAGGATAGACAGCAGGCTGGGTAGACTTAATAACCCTGCGGATGACCTGGGGGACCCAAGCCCTGGTATAGGGAACAAGGGAAACCGGATCAACCCAAAGAGCATCCCCAGCCACCAAGCCAAAGCGCGCAGATAACGACGAAAGCTGCCAAGTATCTATGACCCAGGGACCCCTCCAGAAAGCAGCAGTCTAGTTCTTCCCCAGAAAAGAAGAAGGCTGCAAACGAACAAACCTACCACCAGGACCAAAAGATCAGAAATCCTTGCGTCAGAGGAGAGCATTTAGCTCCCCAGAGGCCAATGCCAGCAAGAAAAAGAGCTTTCGCTAAAACAATCCAGTAACCAAGGGACCACCACAAACCAAGGAGAAGAGAGAAGAGAGATAGCACCCGGTCCAACAACCAGGACGGACCAGGCGGCGCAGGAGCAGGCCAGAGGCCAGCGGGCCCAGAGGCAGGCGAACCCTGCGGGCCCAGCGGGCCCAGAGGCAGGCGAACCCAGCGGGCCCAGCGGGCCCAGAGGCAGGCGAACCCAGCGGGCCCAGAGGCAGGCGAACCCAGCGGGGCCAGAGGCAGGCAAACCCAGCGGGGCCAGAGGCAGGCGAACCCAGCGGGGCCAGAGGCAGGCAAACCCAGCGGGGCCAGAGGCAGGCGAACCCAGCGGGGCCAGAGGCAGGCGAACCCAGCGGGGCCAGAGGCAGGCGAACCCAGCGGGGCCAGAGGCAGGCGAACCCAGCGGGGCCAGAGGCAGGCGAACCCAGTGGGGCCAGAGGCAGGCGAACCCAGCGGGGCCAGAGGCAGGCGAACCCAGCGGGGCCAGAGGCAGGCAAACCCAGCGGGGCCAGAGGCAGGCGAACCCAGCGGGGCCAGAGGCAGGCGAACCCAGCGGGGCCAGAGGCAGGCGAACCCAGCAGGGCCAGAGGCAAACTCAGCAGGCCAGAGGTGATCTCAGCAGGCCAGAGGTGAACTCAGTAAAATGAAGGCAGTAATCAGAGGCAATGTATTGCAATGGAGAAATGTTACAAGCGGAGTATCACCGGGTTCAGTTTTTGCACTGGTAATGTTCATCGTCTGCATAAACGATCTATCGGAAGGACTACAGAATTACATGAACATGTTTGCGGATGATGCTAAGATACTAGGGAAGATAAGAAACTATGATGATTGTCATAGCCGTATGGAGCACCACTTGGCAAATGGAATTTAATGTAAATAAATGCCATGTTACGGAATAGAACAGACTCCACAAAACCTATAATTTATATGAGAAATCTGTAATGAATTCTGATCAAGAAAGATCTAGGGGTGGTTCTAGATAGAAAACTATCACCTGAGGACCACATATAGAACATAGTGGGAGGAGCCGATGCTACACTTTCTAATTTCATAATTGCTTTTAAATACATGGATGGTGAAATACTTAAGAAATTATTCAGGACTTTTGTTAGACCAAAGCTGGAATATGCAGCGGTTGTATGGTGCCCATATCTTAAGGAGCACATCAACAAACAGGAAAAGGTGCAATCAGTGATGATAGTTTCTGGTAGACACGGGGCTCCACCAGCGTTTCTACACAAATGCCAGAAACCTTGTAAATAAATTTGACTTATGTGCATATAATAAGGCTGAAAATCCTGACATCATGCTTTAAATGAAGCATACTTAACACAGAAAGAGTATACTGTACCTTTTATCAGTGGTGTAGTGCAGCAATTGGGGCGTATCTTGCCAACACAACTCAGCCAGGTTTTCGTATTCTTTAGTCCCCTCTGCAGAACAGTATATTCATTATTTTATTTTAAATTTTTTATCTTTGCTGTACACTATTTATGCAAATATATGTTGACTTTCATGTTAAGTGTACCACCTGCACCTGACTCATCACATGCTGACCCAAATACTTCAACATCTGAGGTTACCCCATCACCATTAACCCTTAAACCGCGCAAATCATATATATATATGCTTTCTGTGGTAAAACCGAAACCGCGCATGTCATATATATATGATTTCGTGTCTAGCGCTATAATTTAAACTCTCCACCTGGGATAGGGGCAGCTATAGTGCAGCCACGACCGATAGTTGCCAGATGCCACCTAGAAAAAAAATCCAGGCCAACATTCTTGGGTGTGAGAGAGTCAGTATTGAGCAAGCCACCAAGGCTGGCGCACACAGCATGAGCTCACAGCACCGCTGTTTAGCTTTTGACCACAGCATCGCCTACAAATGCCATAATATATATGATCATGCTATTATATAGTTAGCGATGATAGTATTATAGAAGATATGACCCCTGACTGTTATAAAACTGACCAGGAATCTGATAATAGCAGGATTGTGCTGATATTTAGCGCTGTGCTCCATGGAAGGAGGAGTAAGGCTGTGGGAGGGAGGGTTGTGGCGTCGTCTTCTGACTGTGTGTGGCCACCTTTTATTGACTGCACTCACCATACCAGCTTAGTGGTTTGCTATGGTGAACACAAATGTAGATACTTATATATAACGTGTATATAGTGTGTGATAACAGCAATAGGAGTAGGTTGGGAGCCGCCATTTTGGTGAGGGAGGAGCGTCATCTGCACGCCTTATCATGTTGTTTACTGGTGACCTCTATGGTCTTTGGGCACCATACCAGCTTATTTGTACAGGTATGGTGAATAAAACAGGTAGATACTTATATATAATGTGTGTATATAGTGTAATAACACCACAAACAATATTATTGTAGGAGAAATATTAGTGCGTCTGGCCTTGAGGGCGGCCACCACCATGCTGACTGTGTGAGTAGCTACGTCTTCGTGTCTTTACTCACCATACAAGCTTAGATGTACAGTTATGGTGAACAAAACACGTAAATAGTTATATATAACGTTTGTGTATAGTGAAAAAATGCAAAAACAGTACTGTGGGAGGAGAATGAGGGCGAGTGAGGTGTTGCTGAGGGAGGGAGTGGCAGCGAGTGGCTGGCTGGTGTGTGGCGGTTACTCCTCGTTGCTTTTTGACTCACAAGACCAACTTAGTGGTTCGTTATAGTGAACAAAACATGCAAATACTTATACATTACCTGTGTAAATAGTGTAACAACAGCAAAACTATTTGTTTATTGTTTTATGAACATAATAATTGAATCACTAATATGCACACCATAATTTTGAGTACAGCGATGGTTCACACATTTTATTATATATAAATATATCACAATTCACTGTATTGAATAATATTACTGCAAAAAAAATGCAAAAAAAAAACTAAGAAAAAATCAGAGACATTGAAATAATTAGGTAATAATATATTTGTGGCAACTGCCACCTGACAGCTCGAGCGGAGTAGACCTCGTCTGGCGAAGGATCTGTCTGCCTTTTTTGCTACATTTCCCTACCCTATTGCAGCTAAAGTATGCCACCTACGATTTTTTTGTTATTTTTTCCGTGATCAGGGAACAAAAATGAACACTTCTATAAGACAAAAGAATTTTTTGGAATTTTTTTGTTGTTGTGCCTGTGGGTGTTAAATCCATTTGGGCCACCTAGCGGTTTGAGGGTTAATATCCACTTCAGTTAACCCTAAACCATCAACATCCACCACTACCTCTTTCATGTATATAACAATGCTCCATCAATAACGATCATCAAGATAGCAAGTGAATTAGGATTACACATATTGGTGAGTACAAACAAAATCCTGACGAATTTATGCTATGAGCTCCTAAATTTTTTCCCCTAGATTTACATTCCACTTTTAACAACACAACAGGTTAAACGACAGGTCTCAGCCCCAAGGGGTTCACAGAGCACGTGTCGTCTGGATCATCAATGGTATAAGAGTGCCCCCCTGTCCTTGCACTGCCCATAGCTGGATAACAAGATCCAGCAACAAGCTCTTGTTGGATAACAAGAACTTTTCACACTAGAGATGCTATACCGATGATGATACTTTTCAAAACGCTTGTGCTCTCTAAGAGTGGAGTACTGTTGCACAATCCACAAGAAGTTGACTGTTACGACCCTGGGTTCTCCAGTGGAAACCAGAGGTCAAAATTGAGCTATTAAACTTTCTAGTAGTACAAGTTGAGTGCAACTCGAACGGCAATTGTTTGTATCTTCCCTGCCAGACGTAAGACTATTATTGTTTCTAAAAGAGCATTTAAAGACTGAGCTGGGGGTTGATTATTAAATAATAACATAGGCACCAACTTTGCTTACTAATACTTTCTAATCATTCATAAAGTAACAATACGTTGCATAGGGGAAGATCTTTAATGTGCTTAGCTGCACGATCAATTAGGCTCCTTCCGGCACCACGACATGAGGGAGGCCAGGTGGTCGCTAGGAGCTCTCTCTTCTCTGGCTGGTGTTCGTGCGGATAAGACCTACTCTGTGGCTGCACCCCTACTCTTCTCCCTTCTCCTCTTACTTATTTCCCTTACCTGAAGTTCCTGTACCCTTAAGTTAAGTATTATATGGTGTTAAGTGTGCCTACTCTGGTAGTAAATATTGGTGAGACCTGGGGTTAGTATTTGCCAGTGTTTTGGGTACCCCTAAGTGTTGTGTTTTGTATTAGGGTACCACATGGTCTCACTACCCTAAGCTGCATCCAGCTTCAGTGCTTATCCAGTAGTACTTTACCCTAGCTTGTTTAGTGTAAACCTTGTATCCTGCCTACGTGAACCAAGGCTTTTAACGTAAGATAGTGTGGTAAAGTTATTATTATTATTGTTATTGGTGTGAGTGTATATGGGGGGGTTGTTAAGGGGTTAATAAATAAGTACATGAATTACAGAGTATCTCTTCTTCCAGTGTGGGAGCGCATTGATCAACCCTTAGACTAACATATATGGTCTAGTAGCAAGTTATTACTACTGTGGATAGTTTATTTTGGGGGCCGGGCCTTTTAGCTCTCCCATATTTGATACTCTTGTCTTCTAACTACCCTTACCCCTTAATAGTACCAGTACCCCATAGCCCACACACTGTTATTTATAACATTGACATAATAGCACTAGAGATCTGCCATGAGGATGATAAACTAATGAACATAAATGCATATAGTCCACCGCTAAGCAGCACATGGTCAAAGGAGGAGCTAGATAGTAAACGAGAAGGTCTTATAACAATAATGAGAGAGATCATAGCGAGAGCGGATAACGATAGTTCACGACTGTTGATAGTCGGCGACTTCAACTTGAAATCCATAGACTGGGAAGCATGTGAAGCTAAAACAAGATTTCTGGACCTGTAAATTTGTAGACCTCATCCTGGAAACAGTCTTGTATCAACATGTTAAACAAGCTACGAGGATGAGGGAAGGGGACGTTCCCTCCATGCTAGATTTGATATTTACCAGGAAGGAGGAAGAAATATTTGACATTCAGTACCTTCCTCCCTTGGGTAAAAGTGACCATGTCTTTTTGGGAATAAAGGAAGAAAATATGACGGTCGATGCAAATGAAAAACCTGACTTTAGGAGAGGACATTATGGCAACCTTAGAAAAATTTTTAGTGAGTATAATTGGACAAACTTGTTGCTAAGCAAGGAAGTGAATGAGATGTATGTCAGGTTTTGTGAAATATATGATAAAGGCACAAAAAAATTTATACCAAAACAGAGAAGCAGAACTAGGAAACAGGATTGGTTCAACAAAAAGTGCAAGAGGGCCAGAGACCAAAAGACACAAAAATGGAATCAATACAGGAAGAGGCCGAACCCCCAAACATACCAGCGATACAAAGATGCGAGAAACAACTACACGGCAGTGAGGAGAGAGGCAGAAAGAAATTTTGAAAAAGGGATTGCAGACAAATGTAAAACAGAACCAGGTCTGTTCTATAAATTCATAAACAACAAATTGCAGGTAAAGGATAATATTCAGAGGTTGAAAATGGGAAATAGATTCACGGAAAATGAAAAGGTAATGTGTGAAACATTAAACGAAAAGTTCCAAAGTGTGTTTGTACAAAATGAAATCTTCAGGGAACCAGATACAATAAGAATTCCAGAGAACAACATAGAGCACATAGAGGTGTCTAGAGACGAAGTGGAAAAAATGCTCAAGGAGCTAAATAAGAACAAAGCAGTTGGTCCAGATGGAGTTTCACCATGGGTTCTGAGAGAATGTGCACCTGAGCTCAGCATTCCTCTTCAACTGATTTTTCAGGCATCCCTGTATACAGGAGTTGTAGCCGATGTGTGGAAAAAGGCTAACATAGTTCCAATCTACAAAAGTGGAAGCAGGGAAGACCCCCTTAATTATAGACCGGTATCATTGACAAGTGTAATAGTCAAAATATTGGAAAAAATAATTAAAACTAAATGGGTAGAACACCTGGAGAGAAATGATATAATATCAGACAGACAGTATGGTTTTCGATCTGGAAGATCCTGTGTATCGAATTTACTCAGTTTCTATGATCGAGCCACAGAGATATTACAGGAAAGAGATGGTTGGGTTGACTGCATCTATCAGGACCTAAAAAAGGCTTTCGACAGAGTTCCACATAAGAGGTTGTTCTGGAAACTGGAAAATATTGGAGGAGTGATAGGTACGCTTCTAACATGGATGAAAAATTTTCTGACTGATAGAAAAATGAGGGTTGTGATCAGAGGCAATGTATTGGACTGGAGAAATGTCACAAGTGGAGTACCACAGGGTTCAGTTCTTGCACCAGTGATGTTTATTGTCTACATAAATGATCTACCAGTTGGTATACAGAATTATATGAACATGTTTGCTGATGATGCTAAGATAATAGGAAGGATAAGAAACTTAGATGATTGTCATGCCCTTCAAGAAGACCTGGACAAAATAAGTACATGGAGCGCCACTTGGCAAATGGAATTTAATGTTAATAAATGCCATGTTATGGAATGTGGAATAGGAGAACATAGACCCCACACAACCTATATATTATGTGAGAAATCTTTAAAGAAGTCTGATAAAGAAAGAGATCTAGGGGTGGTTCTAGATAGAAAACTATCACCTGAGGACCACATAAAGAATATTGTGCGAGGAGCCTATGCCACGCTTTCTAACTTCAGAATTGCTTTTAAATACATGGATGGCGATATACTAAAGAAATTGTTCACGACTTTTGTTAGGCCAAAGCCAGAATATGCAGCAGTTGTGTGGTGCCCATATCTTAAGAAGCACATCAACAAACTGGAAAAAGTGCTAAGACATGCTACTAAGTGGCTCCCAGAACTGAAGGGCAAGAGCTACGAGGAGAGGTTAGAGGCATTAAATATGCCAAAACTAGAAGACAGAAGAAAAAGAGGTGATATGATCACTACATACAAAATAGTAACAGGAATTGATAAAATCGATAGGGAAGATTTCTTGAGACCTGGAACGTTAAGAACAAGAGGTCATAGATATAAACTAGCTAAACACAGATGCCGAAGAAATATAAGAAAATTCACTTTCGCAAACAGAGTGGTAGACGGTTGGAACAAGTTAGGCGAGAAGGTGGTGGAGGCCAAGACCGTCAGTAGTTTCAAAGCGTTATATGACAAAGAGTGCTGGGAAGACGGGACACCACGAGCGTAGCTCTCATCCTGTAACTACACTTAGGTAATTACACTTAGGTAATTACAATGACAGCACCTTTCAAAGCTGGAGAAATTGCTGACCTGGAGAGCGTGCAGAGATCCTTTACTGCTAGAATCCACTCAGTAAAACATCTAAACTATTGGGACCGACTAAAGAGCCTAAAACTGTACTCCCTTGAGCGCAGGCGGGAGAGGTACATAATAATTTACACATGGAAAATATTAGAGGGGCTGGTCCCAAACCTGCACACAGAAATAACATCACGTGAGACCAGAAGACATGGCAGGATGTGCAGAATACCCCCGTTGAAAAGCAGACGTGCAACAGGTACTCTGAGAGAGAACTCTATCAACATTAGAGGCCCGAGACTGTTCAACACGCTTCCACTACACATAAGGGGCATAATTGGCCGACCCCTCACAGTGTTCAAGAGAGAACTATCAACATCAGAGGCCCGAGACTGTTCAACACACTTCCACTACACATAAGGGGCATAACTGGCAGACCCCTCACAGTGTTCAAGAGAGAACTGGATAAGCACCTCCAAAGGATACCTGATCAACCAGGCTGTGACTCATACATCAGGCTGCGAGCAGCCGCGTCCAACAGCCTGGTTGATCAGTCTGGCAACCAGGAGGCCTGGTCGCAATCGGGTCGCGGGGACGCTAAGCCCTGGAAGCACCTCAAGGTAACCTCAATGTAGCTCTGCTATTTAATAAATCTTTAGTGTCATACTTTTGGTGATATCCCTAACCACTGTACTCTGCAGAGTGCCATAAGGCACTGAGAGTTGTGCTATTTTTTTTTTTAATTAGGCTATATATTTTTTTTTAATGTTTTCATCACTGTGTTTTGAAATGAATATGGTTGAGTTTGGAAACATTTTGACATTAACTTTATCTGAACATCTATAAAAACCACAAAAATATGTCCTTGACAATTGCACTATGAAGTTTTTGCCAAAATCAGGTGCATAGTGCAGTGGTTAAAAAACCAGTATTGAATGTAATGAAACGCCATTTTCTGGGTGAGCCTCGGAAGCTCCCTGGAGTTATCAGACTGATATTAGCTGTATTAGTCTGGGGGCTTCAGTTGATTTGAGTCCTGCCTACCGGGGACCACGAGCCAGAATATGGCACCCTCAGAGAGATGCAGGGAGCAATGGCCCAAGGAAAACCCCCACTGGAATTTGGGAGTACAGTGGTACCTCGAATAATGAATTTAATTCGTTCCGGGGCCATGTTCGTCATGTGAAACGGACGTCATACAAAATGAATGTCCTCATTTAACCACTGATGAGCTGTGTTTATTGTGAAATTCCCCCAGTGTGCATGACATCAAGTGTTCCCAAAAAATAATTTTTCTTTGTATCACTGTGTTTTGAAATGAATATGGTTGAGTTTGGAAACATTTTGACATTAACTTTATCTGAACATCTATAAAAACCACAAAAATATGTCCTTGACAATTGCACTATGAAGTTTTTGCCAAAATCAGGTGCATAGTGCAGTGGTTAAAAAACCAGTATTGAATGTAATGAAACGCCATTTTCTGGGTGAGCCTCGGAAGCTCCCTGGAGTTATCAGACTGATATTAGCTGTATTAGTCTGGGGGCTTCAGTTGATTTGAGTCCTGCCTACCGGGGACCACGAGCCAGAATATGGCACCCTCAGAGAGATGCAGGGAGCAATGGCCCAAGGAAAACCCCCACTGGAATTTGGGAGTACAGTGGTACCTCGAATAATGAATTTAATTCGTTCCGGGGCCATGTTCGTCATGTGAAACGGACGTCATACAAAATGAATGTCCTCATTTAACCACTGATGAGCTGTGTTTATTGTGAAATTCCCCCAGTGTGCATGACATCAAGTGTTCCCAAAAAATAATTTTTCTTTGTAAAATGATAAATTACCTTCCCTGAACATGTCTATGTAAAAATAATTACCAAATTCCACTTACTTCAGCTGTGAGGACGTGGACAAGGTGCGCTGTGACGTCATCAGGGCCTGGTCGCCCGTGTGTGAAGCTCCCAGACACGGTCGCGCGGGCCATTCAAGCACCGCGTGTTGCCACAAATATATTTTCAAATATTTTTTCTATGCATTTCCAATGCGGTTTTATTTGTTTCTTTTATCGTATATGATGCATATTTGTGACCTTTACAATATGTATACAGTAGAACGTTCATAATGTTCCATGGAACTGTGATACATGTGTCAGTAATGTGTCCACAATAAATGTTTATTGTCACAATATTACGTGGTAAAAATTCACTAAAATTACAATATGTACAGTTTCACACACTATTTACAAAGTAACACACTGTATTACACACTCAGTACTTTGGAGGTGTGTCATAATCAGATAGATTATTATGCACCTGTTACCAGCTCCAGATAGATTTTCATTCCTGTTTCATCGTTCTGTGTGCTTGCAAATAACGCACTTGCGTACCCCCCTTGGCTTTAGTACTTGTAGGTGGTATGCAGCCAAGCTTGTAAAGCATAAGGTAGTATTGAAAAGATTATAGGAAAAGCTCAAATTGTAAGGTAGTCTTGAAAAGATCGCTTTGTAAGGTCTCACACAGGAAGAGATTCAGCCAGCCTCAAAGAGTGTCCGTCAGTCAAGAAGAGATTCAGCTAATCATTTTTTCTTTTTTTTTGAGATATATACAAGAATTGTTACATTCTTGTACAGCCACTAGTACGCGTAGCGTTTCGGGCAGGTCCCTGGAATACGATCCCCACCGCAAAGAATCATTTTTACAACCACGTACACATTTTACTGTTGAGTTAAACAGAGGCTACAGTTAAGGATTTGCGCCCAGTAAATCCTCCCCGGCCAGGATGCGAACCCATGACAAAGCGCTCGCGGAACGCTAGGCGAGTGTCTTACCACTACACCACAGAGATTGGTGAATCTCGAAAATATCTATGGAAAACACCACCATGGAAGCCGCTAACACTGTTCATCTATGCTACTTGTATCAGATGCATCATCACTGAATGCAGGAAACGATTCATCTATGTATCATCTATATAAATTGGAGATAGCAAGGGTGGGGCTCAGAGCTACAACTGGATACACTCGCTGTATCATGCTCATAGGTGCTGTATCACTTGCATCCGACCTTTGTCAGGTTAAGGTATTCAATCCAAAAAAATGACATCAAATCAGCTTATAGAGTGGGTACCAAATCATCTGGTACAAATAACAGGCGAATTCGAGTTAAACTAGATAGCTGCTCCCGCAAGTCTGATCTTATCACATCTGCAGTCGCTAGTAAATCCACTGTTTATGTGAATGAATGTCTGACCAGATTCAGGCAAAATCTCTTTTTAAACTGCGTGGTTTCTGCAAAAATTCCCCTATAATTAAACACTGTTTTGTGCGAGATGGTAAAATTATAGCTAGGAGGACTGACACTGGAAAAACCTATTCAATAACCACTGAAGCTCACCTTAATTCTTTCCTCAGTGACTGTGGGATAGTTGCTGTATAGCCAGAATTCAAATTATAATCTCATTTAACTACCATTGTGTACTTTAGCTCTGCCTTTCCTCTCAAAAGATTTTAACTTTATTAAAAAAAAAATTGTCATCTTTATTATTGTCTTTTTTCTTTGTCTTTTTTCTTTTTACTCCCATGTTCCATAGTACACTGGCTTTGCGTGTGTCCTCTAGTATAAACTTCATTATCCAGTGTTCCTGAGTGTATCTCTATTTAAACTACCTCATTTTGTTTTAATGTAACTTTAGTATTCAAATATAGTGTACTTATAATAGTATAGTAAGTAAGCTTTTCATTTTATAGATTTCATAATTGCTTTTTTACTTTTTTGGTCATCTATTGTTATTAATTATTCTAGTTCATTTTTTACATTCCTAAGTTTCCATTAAGTTTTTATTACTTAAATTACCATTAAGTTAATATTACTTTAGAATTTTTATTCTACTTTTTCTTTGTAACCCAGGTTGCCTAGCAACACCAATGCTCCATTGTGCTCTTTGCCTTGCCTGTGCAATTTTGATTAGTGCAAATAATTACCTACAGTGTACCTGAAAGTACTTTTAAGCAACCTACCTCATTTTTGTGTATAGTTTTATATATATATATATATATATATATATATATATATATATATATATATATATATATATATATATATATATATATATATATATATATATTTCATAGCTAGTTCTTTTATCATTGTCTTTTTGGCTTTTCTGTAAAACAGCCATCTTATGCAAACTATTATAGATCCAGACCTTAACCTCTTATCTAGTATCTATGATTATTAATTATTTCTCTAATATTAATTATTAATTATTTCTCTAAAACTCTGTTTAAGAATTTGCTCAAAGATTAGTTTAAGGACTTGCCCGAAACTCTATATATGCAAGCTAGTGGTTTTACAAGATTATAATTCTAACTTAAGCTCTATGTTGTGTCTTAACCCCCCAATGTACGTTCTTGTATATATATAAATAAATAAAATAAATAAATAACGAGGGATCGAGGCATTAATGCGCAGTACGTGCTTCCCTCATCTGTGACGTCACAGCGCCATCTGACGACAGCATAAACACAGGCGGCCATTTTATGTTCCACCAAGATTAAAAAAAAAAAAATAATTTTGCCCCGAGGGGCGAGTTTATTGGGCAGCGCCCAATGTGTTCGCAATAGAATGTTCTACAAGAACATGTATAAAATAAGTGACACAGAGATTATTGATGTGTGTATTTGTGTGGGTGATTATAAATATGCATGTGTATGTATATATGTATACGTATATATATATATATATATATGTACATGTATGTATGAGAGTGTGTACATGTATATATAACATTAATAATTTTGTAACTAGCGTCAAAAATTGTTATTTGCTTAGCTAAACAAACTAGAGAGTTCAGTTCCTGAACCCATTATGTGCCTCTGTAATCCTTTACACCACCGCCCACGGGATGGGTATGGGGTGCATAATAAAGAAAGATATTGAAATAATAAGGGTATGAAATGTATCAACATAAAACATTAATGTTAATGGCCATCAGGTAAAATCAGGTTATTATTTGTAAAGAATTTAAATGAGTTAAACTAAATACGAACTTAATATGTTTTGCTAACGCAAAAATATATTCCCGAGGTATTGTAATTGCAAATAAATATTTAATACAATTATTTGTATCATTTTTTTTATTTTAGATTTCCGTATTGCTTGATAATATATAATAGCGCTTAGATAATGCTAGCGCTGGACATTCTTTAGGCTCGTTGCATGTTGTGGTAGTCGCCGCCATTTTAAAACCGTGTCGAGAGGGACGGCTGCTGGCTTATCCACAAAATCCTGCTGCATCTTCAATAGTTAAGGTAACTGTTTTCTTTTATTTGCTCTTAGACATGTGTAGTATATATATAAGCTTGTGGTGGTAGGCTGGATGGTGTGTTGATGGCCCTGGAGGCGTGTTGATGGCCTGGAGGCGTGTTTATGGCCCTGGCTGGATGGTGTGTTGATGGTGGTGTTGTGTTGATGGCCCTGGAGGTGTGTTGATGGTGGTGTTGTGTTGATGGCCCTGGAGGTGTGTTGATGGTGGTGTTGTGTTGATGGCCCTGGAGGTGTGTTGATGGTGGTGTTGTGTTGATGGCCCTGGAGGTGTGTTGATGGTGGTGTTGTGTTGATGGCCCTGGAGGTGTGTTGATGGTGGTGTTGTGTTGATGGCCCTGGAGGTGTGTTGATGGTGGTGTTGTGTTGATGGCCCTGGAGGTGTGTTGATGGTGGTGTTGTGTTGATGGCCCTGGAGGTGTGTTGATGGTGGTGTTGTGTTGATGGCCCTGGAGGTGTGTTGATGGTGGTGTTGTGTTGATGGCCCTGGAGGTGTGTTGATGGTGGTGTTGTGTTGATGGCCCTGGAGGTGTGTTGATGGTGGTGTTGTGTTGATGGCCCTGGAGGTGTGTTGATGGTGGTGTTGTGTTGATGGCCCTGGAGGTGTGTTGATGGTGGTGTTGTGTTGATGGCCCTGGAGGTGTGTTGATGGTGGTGTTGTGTTGATGGCCCTGGAGGCGTGTTGATGGTGGTGTTGTGTTGATGGCCCTGGAGGTGTGTTGATGGTGGTGTTGTGTTGATGGCCCTGGAGGTGTGTTGATGGTGGTGTTGTGTTGATGGCCCTGGAGGTGTGTTGATGGTGGTGTTGTGTTGATGGCCCTGGAGGCGTGTTGATGGCCCTGGAGGTGTGTTGGTGGCCCTAGCTGGAGGTGTGTTGATGGCCCTGGAGGCGTGTTGATGGCCCTGGAGGTGTGTTGGTGGCCCTAGCTGGAGGTGTGTTGATGGCCCTGGAGGCGTGTTGATGGCCCTGGAGGTGTGTTGGTGGCCCTAGCTGGAGGTGTGTTGATGGCCCTATATATTATATTAGGAATATCAGAGGTCCCAGGACAATTATTGTGCATGTGTAGTATGTATATTTATGTAGTATATTTGGCATATTTAATGGCATTTAGTTAAGGCCACTTAGTGGCATGTCTCTGCACCGTTTCCAGTTTGTTGATATGCTTTCTAAGATATGGGCACCATACAACTGCTGCATACTCCAACTTTGGTGTAACAAAAATTGTGAACAATTTCAAAATTTTCAAAATTTCAATTTCAAAATTTCAAAAAATGCATTTTTATATCATTAGTATTGAATAATAATAATGCAAATAATTGACTTATAAATGATGTACAATTAATTGGTAGGTGATATTATATTATTAATATTTTTTCATTCTTGCAAAGCCTTAACAAAGTCATTAACATGTTAATATAAACTTGATCACCTTCCACTTATTTTCTCATGTGCTACCTACATGTACAAAACCTTATTCCTAAATGCATATTTTGTTCTGAAGCTTGTCCTTTATATGTTGTGTATCACCATCTCTGGAGAGTTTTATCTGATTGATGTATAAATTACTTTTAATTTTACAGAATATTATTGTTATACTGAATTTATTATTATATAAATAACTTAATTTTACAGAATCATCTATCAACGCACATCCACAAGTTGAGGAGGAGGATGTGACCTTCCAGATTTCTCAAGTACTGAAACATAGACCAAACAGGCCTGGTGGATCTAGGTACAAGGTAAAATAATTTAAATTTTTTTTTTTTTTTCCTAATTGTCCGATATATATATATATATATATATATATATATATATATATATATATATATATATATATATATATATATATATATATATATATGTCGTACCTAGTAGCCAGAACGCACTTCTCAGCCTACTATGCAAGGCCAAATTTGCCTAATAAGCCAAGTTTTCCTGAATTAATATATTTTCTATAATTTTTTTCTTATGAAATGATAAAGCTACCCATTTCATTATGTATGAGGTTAATGTTTTTTTAT
The DNA here is from genome assembly GCF_040958095.1 of Procambarus clarkii. Lineage (NCBI taxonomy): Eukaryota > Metazoa > Arthropoda > Malacostraca > Decapoda > Cambaridae > Procambarus > Procambarus clarkii. The sequence goes on from NC_091167.1 coordinate 9,212,238, forward strand.
TGGAGTTAAAATTAACGTAGATATATGACCGAACCTAACCAACCCTACCTAACCTAACCTAACCTATCTTTATAGGTTAGGTTAGGTTAGGTAGTAGAGAAAGTTAGGTTAGGTTAGGTAGGTTAGGTAGTCGAAAAACAATTAATTCATGAAAACTTGGCTTATTAGGCAAATCGGGCCTTGCATAGTAGGCTGAGAAGCGAGTTCTGGCTACTAGGTACGACATATATATATATATATATATATATATATATATATATATATATATATATATATATATATATATATATATATATATATATATATATATATATATATATATATATATATATATATATATATATATAGTGTGTGTGTGTGTGTCGTACCTAGTAGCCAGAACGCACATCTCAGCCTACTATACAAGGCCCGGTTTTCCTAATAAGCCAAGTTTTCATGAATTAATGTTTTTTCGACTACCTAACCTAACATTTTCAGCTACCTAACCTAACCTATAAAGATAGTTTAGGTAGGGTTGGTTAGGTTCGGTCATATATC
>NC_091167.1:9217774-9227774 GCF_040958095.1 Procambarus clarkii
TCTCGCTCTCTCTCTCTGGCTCTCATATTTCATTTGATTTAAAAATGTCTGAGATTTTTACTTAATCTAAGTTATATTGCATGGTGCTAATATGAATATTATACATGACTTTTTTCTTTTCTTTCTCTCTCTCTTTCTCCCTTTCTTTCTTTCTCTTTCTTTCCTTCTCTCTCTCTTTTTCTTTCTCTTTCTACATGAATATTATACTTGACTGTTTACATTCACTTGTAGATTTTTATTTTTAGTTAATTAGTCCGAAACTTTTGATTAATAGATTTTTATTATTAGTCATAGAAAAACTATAGTGTTATATGTATACTCGGAAAATTTTACTTGTTTTAGTTTTAAGTAACAATAACTGCTTGTAACGTCAGACTGATCTCAGCATGACATGAATCACAGGCTGCTTGATCACAAAATCTATTGTGTTCACATATTGCATATATAGATTTTTATAGATTTTTAAATTTTTACTTTTATATTCTGTTATAGATATAGTCTATATATTTCGAGCTATTACATATATTTTGTTGTATTACTCATTCTTAATTAAATAAATATAATATTTTAATTCTCTTTTTGTACCCTATTTATTTGTAATTTACACATACATATATAGGATGTCCATTTCTTTCTCAGATATGTCTTCTTTCTTTCTCTCCCTTTCTATTTCAGATATGAATTAAAAAATTATTATACCCTAATTTACCCTAAACGTTTTAATGTAGGTAATTAAAAGATTATAAAAAAGTTTTTAGAAATGTTAATTATTTACGTTCTAAGGTTGTATATAAAAGTTCTCAAAAAACATTTTCTAAACGTAATTATAAACGTGCTGAAAACAATGAAATGTCGTTTTTAGGATGTTTTAAAAACATGAAAATGTTTGCTGGGCCCAGCAAACACAGAACGTTTGTGGACGTTTTTAAATGGTTCCACAAAGGTAATACTGTAACTTTTGACATAAATACGTATATCTGACATTCTTAAAACCAAAGGATATAACTAAAAACATATATTCTTATGACACAGTTTTTTAAGATTTATGTAAAAATTTAAAAATAATAGTAAATGCTATGGTATTATAATGTTTTCATGCTTTATATTTAAGAATAAATAATTTTCAGTCAACATTTAGTTTTTTTTGTTTACTTTCTGTAAAGCTATCCAATTTACGTTCTTATAACATAAATATAACATTTATATGACGTCAGTATAACGTTATTTACACGACATCATTACGTTATTATGATGTTATATTAACGTATAATTCCTGTGTGAAAACCAGAATATATATTGAACTTTATGTTTTAAACATTGTAAAGTTATCATAAAACTTGGATTAGACGGTAAGCATGCTTTACTTATGAAAATATACAAACAAATCAACAAAAACATTTTAACATAAAAAACATAAACATAACATAAATTAATTGCATGCATGGGAGTTAACTGGAACTCTGTAATATTGCATACATGAACCTTAAGGTACAAACCCAGTGTATTTACTCATACAGTTCTTTCCTAAATCTAAATTTTTCCAATTTTTACACTTTGTTTCGAGTTCTGTCTTGTGTTGCTACTTTTAATACCCCATTAATGTCCCCTTTGTTATGTCCATTCATCCCATTGTGCACCTCTACCATATATCACTCCTAATTCTTTGCTTTTCTAGAGAATGTAATATAAGCTTTGACAATCTTTCTTCATATGACAGGTTAACAGGTAGAACAAAGATTACCATTTATATATGGATAACCATTATAAGTCGGTTTGAATGAGTGAATTGCTGCTTGAAGATAGGTATATACACGTGTGGTACTATCAGATTGCATCGTGGTGAGCCTAAAACCCTTCAGATCCAAGCAAAGGGTAAAATGCCAGCAGATACAATTGCGAACACATTGATACCAAAATGAAAGACATATGACGAGAATTGAGGTAACCAAAGTGAAAAGTGTGTTCACATTACATTGCACTAGAGTGCTCCCAGGTTACTTTCTCTCACTTTCTCTGTTTTGTGTGGATGGTCCGCCGTGCTTTCATCACGTCAGCGGGTGGAGCACGCTGCTGTTTTTGACATTTCATGCATAAATTCCGGTTGGAAATTCTATTGCGAACACATTGATACCAAAATGAAAGACCTAGGATGACAATTGAGGTGACCAGAATGAAAAGAGTGTATACATTTTATCGCTCTTGTGCGCTCCCTGGTAACACGCTCTCGCTTTCTCTGTTTGTTGCGGATGGTAAGCCGGGCTTTTGGAGTTTATATGCCTTTAGTCCTGTAGAGAATTCTATTGCGAACACATTGATGCTAAATTGAAAAACCTAGGATGAGAATTGAGGTAACAAAGTTGAAAAGGGTATACACTTTTCAGTATTATCACGCTCAGCTTTCTTTTTCTGGTACCCTTGGCCTACATTCATCTTGTCGGCGGGTGGAGCGCGCTGCTGTCTTTGACATTATATGCACATAGTTCTGTTGGGAATTCTATTGCGAACGCATTGATACCAAAATGAAAGACATAGGACGAGAATTAAGGTGACAAAGTTGAAAAGAGTATACACTTTTCAGTATTTCCGCACACTACCAGGGAATGTCCAAAAAAAAATGGAGAGAGTGGAGGGGTAACTTGCTCAAAACGCGAAATTGTTTGGGGAGATTAACTTTCGTTCAATACTATTATGCAAGAGGAGCGACACATCTATGGTTCATCCAATAAAATCAGCAGACTTCTAGATGTTACTACTGCTCGGCTTAGACTCGGTTACAAGTATTTCTGGGAATTCTCATTATCTGCCGATGTAGACCTGACCAAATGTTAACTGTCAACAAAATTATTCGCACACCCTCCGTCACTATGTGATAGTGAATTCAGAGACAATTTTATAACCAATGTACCAACGATGTGTCAATATTTCATTCAAAATTATCTGGTACCAGAAATTTTAGCCAAATATCCCCAGTTTGCTAACTGTAAGTAGTAACAAAGTGATTGTAACCTATCCACCGCTGCCCACTGGATGGGGGGCGGTGTGCAGGACAAACATATCAATTGTGACACTAGCTCTCCACATATGTCAGTTGCTTAATTTAGAAACTGTACTTGTGATCGATCTCGAACCCATTGTTGATGTGACGACTTATACTGAATTTTGTAACTAGCTCATCAAGATTGTAACTTGCTTAGCTAAATGAATTGTGGGGTTCAGTCCCTGAGCCCATTATGTGCCTCTGCAACCCTTTCCACTACCGCCCACAAGATGGGTATGGGATGCATAATAAATGAACTAAACTAACTTTAAGGCATCCTGAAAGAAAGCTTGGAGGGTTTGAAAAATTGCAGAACGAAGCCGTGAGGATAATCCTTGGGTGCCCTCGTACCACAAAGATACTTAATATGAGAAAGGAACTTAATATTCCGAGCGTTGTTTATCGTGTTACTGAAAATAACTGTCAAATTGGTATAAAAATGCTTAGGCTAGCTCATCCTAACCCTTGCACAGAAGCCCTCCAGAATTTCTTTATTGAATGTTGAAAACAACCCTCAAGTTGACTATTTCCGTAACAGCATGCACTCCTGTATGCTAATCCCCACAATCACCAAGCCCACCCGAGTCACTCAAACATCTGCCACTACCCTGGATCACCTTTGGACTAATATAACAGCTCCCCTTACATCTGGGGTAATTTATGACAGAACAACTGACCACTATCCTACTTTCCTCATAGCAAACATTGACACATCACCACCAGAAACCAAAAAACTTTCATTCAGGCTACATAGTGAATCAGCTTTAGGCAATCTCTCTAATGCACTTCACAATATTAACTGGGAATCTGAATTTAATAATTCACAGGATATAAACTCATCAACTAACCTCTTTCTCTACAAAACTCTAAGCCTCTACAACACTCACTGTCCCCTCCTTACCAAACAAGTAACTGATAAAAGAAAAAATAACCCGTGGCTCACAAGTGGCATAATTAAATCAATCAACAAAAAACATGAATACGAAAAGAAATTTAGGAGTGGCCTAATTCCAATGGAAGTAGTTAAAAGGTACTCGTCAGTGCTTACCAGTATCATAAGAAAAGCAAAACTTTCATATTATGAGACTAGATTCAAAGAAGCAAAAGGCAACATGAAAAGCACATGGAATACCATCTCTAACATCCTGGGAACTAAACAACACTCCCACAACCAGATAACACTCTCTAAGGATGGCCTTACACTGTCATCTGACTTAGAAATGGCGAATGAATTTAATAGCTTCTTTTCATCGATTGGTGCTAACCTTGCAAGTAAAATCCCACAGACTCAGACACATATCAACACATATCTCTCAGGCAGCTATCCAAACTCTCTTCTCCTCTCACCAGTCAGCCCGTCAGATGTTGTGTCCATCATACATTCACTAAAAACCAAAGCTGGGAACATCAGTGAAATCCCATCCATTGTATACAAGAGCGCCTCCCATATGCCCTTGCACCACCTATAGCTCTGCTGTTCAACAAATCCCTTGAGTGTCATACATTCCCTGATATCCTTAAAAACGCAAGAGTAACGCCAGTTCATAAAGGAGCTAGTGGATTATGTTGCATCTCTGCTTGCCTTGATGACTGAAAGAAAGCTTAAAGGGCTTGAAAACTTGCAGAACGAAGCCTTGAAGATAATCCTTGGATGTCCCTAGTACCACAAAGATACTTAACATGAGGAAGGAACTTAATATTAACTTAATAATAGAATATGAGTGCATATTCTACTGCATTACTATTTGTAATGATCCTCATATTGTGCTTCAGTAATCCAATGTATAACCCTGAGATGTTTTCCTAATTGTACTTAGGATTCCTTGTTCATTATTGTGTATTGTTCTGATCTGCTTTTGTGTCAAATTCTTGCATCGTACCTGTAAACAATTTTTTGACAATTTTACTGTAATTATCCTACTTAAAATCATCTGTACTTGTAAAGTAAAGCTGTAATGTACCTGTTAAACACTTTTTATCAATTTTACATTTAATTATTTCTCTAAAACTCTGTTTAAGAATTTGCTCAAAGATTAGTTTAAGGACTTGCCCGAAACTCTATATATGCAAGCTAGTGGTTTTACAAGATTATAATTCTAACTTAAGCTCTATGTTGTGTCTTAACCCCCCAATGTACGTTCTTGTATATATATAAATAAATAAAATAAATAAATAACGAGGGATCGAGGCATTAATGCGCAGTACGTGCTTCCCTCATCTGTGACGTCACAGCGCCATCTGACGACAGCATAAACACAGGCGGCCATTTTATGTTCCACCAAGATTAAAAAAAAAAAAATAATTTTGCCCCGAGGGGCGAGTTTATTGGGCAGCGCCCAATGTGTTCGCAATAGAATGTTCTACAAGAACATGTATAAAATAAGTGACACAGAGATTATTGATGTGTGTATTTGTGTGGGTGATTATAAATATGCATGTGTATGTATATATGTATACGTATATATATATATATATATATATGTACATGTATGTATGAGAGTGTGTACATGTATATATAACATTAATAATTTTGTAACTAGCGTCAAAAATTGTTATTTGCTTAGCTAAACAAACTAGAGAGTTCAGTTCCTGAACCCATTATGTGCCTCTGTAATCCTTTACACCACCGCCCACGGGATGGGTATGGGGTGCATAATAAAGAAAGATATTGAAATAATAAGGGTATGAAATGTATCAACATAAAACATTAATGTTAATGGCCATCAGGTAAAATCAGGTTATTATTTGTAAAGAATTTAAATGAGTTAAACTAAATACGAACTTAATATGTTTTGCTAACGCAAAAATATATTCCCGAGGTATTGTAATTGCAAATAAATATTTAATACAATTATTTGTATCATTTTTTTTATTTTAGATTTCCGTATTGCTTGATAATATATAATAGCGCTTAGATAATGCTAGCGCTGGACATTCTTTAGGCTCGTTGCATGTTGTGGTAGTCGCCGCCATTTTAAAACCGTGTCGAGAGGGACGGCTGCTGGCTTATCCACAAAATCCTGCTGCATCTTCAATAGTTAAGGTAACTGTTTTCTTTTATTTGCTCTTAGACATGTGTAGTATATATATAAGCTTGTGGTGGTAGGCTGGATGGTGTGTTGATGGCCCTGGAGGCGTGTTGATGGCCTGGAGGCGTGTTTATGGCCCTGGCTGGATGGTGTGTTGATGGTGGTGTTGTGTTGATGGCCCTGGAGGTGTGTTGATGGTGGTGTTGTGTTGATGGCCCTGGAGGTGTGTTGATGGTGGTGTTGTGTTGATGGCCCTGGAGGTGTGTTGATGGTGGTGTTGTGTTGATGGCCCTGGAGGTGTGTTGATGGTGGTGTTGTGTTGATGGCCCTGGAGGTGTGTTGATGGTGGTGTTGTGTTGATGGCCCTGGAGGTGTGTTGATGGTGGTGTTGTGTTGATGGCCCTGGAGGTGTGTTGATGGTGGTGTTGTGTTGATGGCCCTGGAGGTGTGTTGATGGTGGTGTTGTGTTGATGGCCCTGGAGGTGTGTTGATGGTGGTGTTGTGTTGATGGCCCTGGAGGTGTGTTGATGGTGGTGTTGTGTTGATGGCCCTGGAGGTGTGTTGATGGTGGTGTTGTGTTGATGGCCCTGGAGGTGTGTTGATGGTGGTGTTGTGTTGATGGCCCTGGAGGTGTGTTGATGGTGGTGTTGTGTTGATGGCCCTGGAGGTGTGTTGATGGTGGTGTTGTGTTGATGGCCCTGGAGGCGTGTTGATGGTGGTGTTGTGTTGATGGCCCTGGAGGTGTGTTGATGGTGGTGTTGTGTTGATGGCCCTGGAGGTGTGTTGATGGTGGTGTTGTGTTGATGGCCCTGGAGGTGTGTTGATGGTGGTGTTGTGTTGATGGCCCTGGAGGCGTGTTGATGGCCCTGGAGGTGTGTTGGTGGCCCTAGCTGGAGGTGTGTTGATGGCCCTGGAGGCGTGTTGATGGCCCTGGAGGTGTGTTGGTGGCCCTAGCTGGAGGTGTGTTGATGGCCCTGGAGGCGTGTTGATGGCCCTGGAGGTGTGTTGGTGGCCCTAGCTGGAGGTGTGTTGATGGCCCTATATATTATATTAGGAATATCAGAGGTCCCAGGACAATTATTGTGCATGTGTAGTATGTATATTTATGTAGTATATTTGGCATATTTAATGGCATTTAGTTAAGGCCACTTAGTGGCATGTCTCTGCACCGTTTCCAGTTTGTTGATATGCTTTCTAAGATATGGGCACCATACAACTGCTGCATACTCCAACTTTGGTGTAACAAAAATTGTGAACAATTTCAAAATTTTCAAAATTTCAATTTCAAAATTTCAAAAAATGCATTTTTATATCATTAGTATTGAATAATAATAATGCAAATAATTGACTTATAAATGATGTACAATTAATTGGTAGGTGATATTATATTATTAATATTTTTTCATTCTTGCAAAGCCTTAACAAAGTCATTAACATGTTAATATAAACTTGATCACCTTCCACTTATTTTCTCATGTGCTACCTACATGTACAAAACCTTATTCCTAAATGCATATTTTGTTCTGAAGCTTGTCCTTTATATGTTGTGTATCACCATCTCTGGAGAGTTTTATCTGATTGATGTATAAATTACTTTTAATTTTACAGAATATTATTGTTATACTGAATTTATTATTATATAAATAACTTAATTTTACAGAATCATCTATCAACGCACATCCACAAGTTGAGGAGGAGGATGTGACCTTCCAGATTTCTCAAGTACTGAAACATAGACCAAACAGGCCTGGTGGATCTAGGTACAAGGTAAAATAATTTAAATTTTTTTTTTTTTTTCCTAATTGTCCGATATATATATATATATATATATATATATATATATATATATATATATATATATATATATATATATATATGTCGTACCTAGTAGCCAGAACGCACTTCTCAGCCTACTATGCAAGGCCAAATTTGCCTAATAAGCCAAGTTTTCCTGAATTAATATATTTTCTATAATTTTTTTCTTATGAAATGATAAAGCTACCCATTTCATTATGTATGAGGTTAATGTTTTTTTATTGGAGTTAAAATTAACGTAGATATATGACCGAACCTAACCAACCCTACCTAACCTAACCTAACCTATCTTTATAGGTTAGGTTAGGTTAGGTAGTAGAGAAAGTTAGGTTAGGTTAGGTAGGTTAGGTAGTCGAAAAACAATTAATTCATGAAAACTTGGCTTATTAGGCAAATCGGGCCTTGCATAGTAGGCTGAGAAGCGAGTTCTGGCTACTAGGTACGACATATATATATATATATATATATATATATATATATATATATATATATATATATATATATATATATATATATATATAGTGTGTGTGTGTGTGTCGTACCTAGTAGCCAGAACGCACATCTCAGCCTACTATACAAGGCCCGGTTTTCCTAATAAGCCAAGTTTTCATGAATTAATGTTTTTTCGACTACCTAACCTAACATTTTCAGCTACCTAACCTAACCTATAAAGATAGTTTAGGTAGGGTTGGTTAGGTTCGGTCATATATCTATATTAATTTTAACTCCAATAAAAAAAGAATTGACCTCATACATAATGAAATGGATAGCTTTATCATTTCATAAGAAAAAAAATAGAGAAAATATATTAATTAATGAAAACTTGGCTTATTAGGCAAATCGGGCCTTGCATAGTAGGCTGAAAAGTGCATTCTGGCTACTAGGTACGACATATATATATATATATATATATATATATATATATATATATAGTTATAGTTAGTGTGTGTGTAAATACCTAAGTGTAGTTACAGGATGAGACCGTCTTCCCAGCACTCTTTGTCATATAACGCTTTGAAACTACTGACAGTCTTGGCCTCCACCACCTTCTCACCTAACTTGTTCCAACCGTCTACCACGCTATTTGCGAAAGTGAATTTTCTTATATTTCTTTAGCATCTGTGTTAAGCTAGTTTCAATCTATGACCTCCTGTTCTTGAAGTTCCAGGTCTCAGGAAATCTTCGCTGTCGATTTTATCAATTCCTGATACTATTTTGTATGTAGTGATCATATCACCTCTTTCTTCTGTCTTTAGTTTTGGCATATTTAATGCCTCTAACCTCTCCTCGTAGCTCTTGCCCTTCAGTTCTGGGAGCCACTTAGTAGCATGTCTTTGCACCTTTTCCAGTTTGTTGATGTGCTTCTTAAGATATGGGCCAACTTCTGTTGTTGGGCACCACACAACAGCTGCATATTCTAGCTTTGGCGTAACAAAAGTCATGAACAATTTCTTTAGTATATCGCCATCCATGTATTTAAACGCAATTCTAAAGTTAGAAAGCGTAGCATAGGCTCCTCGCACAATATTCTTTATGTGGTTCTCAGGTGATAGTTTTCTATCTAGAACCACCCCTAGATCTCTTTCTTTATCAGAATTCTTTAAAGATTTCTCACATAATGTATAGGTTGTGTGGGGTCTATGTTCTCCTGTTCCACATTCCATAACATGGCATTTATTAACATTAAATTCCATTTGCCAAGTGGTGCTCCATATACTTATTTTATCCAGGTTTTCTTGAAGGGCATGACAATCATCTAAATTTCTTATCCTTCCTATTATCTTAGCATCATCAGCAAACATGTTCATGTAATTCTGTATACCAACTGGTAGATCATTTATGTAGACAATAAACATCACTGGTGCAAGAACTGAACCCTGTGGTACTCCACTTGTGACATTTCTCCAGTCCGATACATTGCCTCTGATTACTGCCCTCATTTTTCTATCAGTCAGAAAATTTTTCATCCATGTTAGAAGCTTACCTGTCACCCCTCCAATATTTTCCAGTTTCCAGAACAACCTCTCTATGTGGAACTCTGTCGAATGCCTTTTTTAGGTCCAGATAGATGCAGTCAACCCAACCATCTCTTTCCTGTAATATATCTGTTGCTCGATCA